>NC_056734.1:683930513-684007012 GCF_019279795.1 Protopterus annectens | reverse complement strand
GGGGGTCACTTCCTTTCGTCCATGGCTTTGACAGTCTCAAAGAAGTTGACCAAATTTAATAGGCATGACTTCCACTTGACGAAACCAGATTGTATGGGATTGAGTGTTTAGAGGTTGTCAATGTCTTTTGTTTGAGGTCCTTGATCCACTTCATGGCCTTGTAGATCAGGCTAGACTGAGTCTATAATTTCCTGGTTTGGTGTATGCTTTTTGTGCAAAGGCATGACTGGCAGTCCTCCAGTCGTTTGGGATGAAGCTGGTACTCTGGCTTTGGTTGAGTAGTGTGCCTAATGGTGGTACAACTTCCTGCCTGAGTTCATGTAGGATGCAGCATGAGATGTCATTGGGTCCCATGGAAGCTGTATTTTTTGCGTTTTGCGAGGGCAGTGATGACTTGCTCTTTAAACTTAAGGGGGGGGGGCAGGTGCTGAGGAGTATTGAGGTGGGGGGGTCAGAGGGGTTAAGTTTTCACTGAACCTGTCTGCCAGCAGGTTGGCTATATCTATGGTGTTTGTGTATGTGGTGTCCTTTACCACCAGTTATGAGCAGATCTGGCTGACCGCTTCCTTTTGATATTGCGGACATATGTGAAGCAGTCTGATTGTCATTGGTAGATGTGGCCAGTTTGGACTCTGTTTGCTTTGGATGGTTTCACTAGTGCTCTTATTTGCTTGTTCAGGCTAAGGAGCGATTGCTTCCATTTAGGCACCTCCTTTGTCCTGGACAGAGATTTTTTCCTTTTTATTGAGGATGTTGTCCAGACAGGTCGTCTTCCTTGAGGAGGATGATTTCATCCTGTTGTATATTCCTGATTCCATGCAGCTATACAAATGCTTGTATTGTACATTGGTGTAGGTGTGGATACGTGTTCCAGTTCCTGTGGAGGAGAAGGGGGCTGTGAAGCTGTTCACAACCTACTGAGAGACTGTATAATCAGTATTGGAGAATTTTTTTTTAACCGTAGCTGTGGGGGAGGGGGGGTCTGGTCGGGGGAGATTGTGACTTCGAAACTGCTTGCTTTGTGGTCTGAACTTAAGAAGGATGATATATTAAGGATGCTGCAGTGGTTACTCACATTGGTTAATAGAAAGTCCAAGATATTTTCACCTCTTGTAGGGGTGTCGACCACCTGGTCCAAGGCATTTGCGTTGACATAATCAAGGAATCTTTGGACATTTGTGTTTTGGCATGAGAAAAGTTGACCAAGATCAGGGTAAAGGGTTGAATCTTGATTGATTCCAAGAGGTCTAGGTAGGTGAAGTGGGCAGCTTGAGTCAAAGTTAGGGGCTTAAGTCTCCTATTTAATCATAGCTTATGTCAGTTGGTAACTGCACCTGGAGTGTCTCATGTGCGTCATAATGTTTGACTAGCTTGTAGATGTCTTTTTATATGTATTGCAACTCAACCTCCTTTTCCTTTGTTTCCCACGGTTTGGGGTTTGAGTGTATGAAAGGATGAGTAACCTGGTATTGCTGGGGTGCTGTCAGCAGCTTTGAATCTGGTTTGTGACTGCACAGATGTCTGCATCTTCCAGGGTTAAGAATGCTTGTAATAAGTGCAGTTTCATGTTTGGACTCCTAGCGTTGAGCAGCATGACCTTTTTAAGTTTAGAAATTTTCATGTTGGTAGTTTTGGCCTCATGGTATTGCCTAAAAAAGCACTATGGGGGATGCAGGAGCCTGAATCCCAAGGGAGACGCATGCAGGCCATCTCTGGCAAAGCAGCATGGTTTATCAGGCATGTCGTCTCATGCTGTCAGATAGTGGATCCCTGTAGAATGACACCAGAAGCTAAGCCAATTGTTAAGTCTGTCATTTTTCTGTTTGTATTGAGGCATCCTTCCGAGAGGTGGTAGAATGCTGGTTAAGGCTGGGAACATACCTGTCTGGGACACTCCATCAGCGAGCTCTGTCATGTCTGTTAATATAGTCCATGGAGGTACACAAGTCATTCACACCAACATGGAGTATGATGGTCATTACAGTACCTGTTGAGAGACTTGGGTGCATGTGTGGTGTGGCAGACTTTGGCACCTGACAAAGAACTGACTGAGTTTCTCTTTGTAAAGCCTGGTGAGGTGGAGCATGTGTCTCTGTGTTGTCTCATATGACTAATATATGTTGGGTTTATGTTTGTTTTATTGGCTGAGACAGGTGTGTGGACTATGTATGGTGAGCAGTAGAGTTCACGTGTGTTTTTTGCCTGAGTTTTTTTGTGTACGTCTGTATGTGGATGTGTGTTGTGGAGGTGTGTGGTTGACTGTCGTCAGTGCCAGATGTACTGGTTTGTGTGTGGGGGGGGAGCAATAATTCTAGTTTCTTGATGTAATTGCATCTGTCACAAATTGTGTTCCCCTGTGGTAGTAGTAGAGACTAGTCTGTGTACATGAAGCAGTTGTTACTGTCTCAGGATTCCGATATCAGACTGACAGAAGAAAACCTAGGAAATTGTCCATCTGTATTTGCCAGAAACTGAGAGGCCAGAGAGCTGATAGGTTAAGAGGGAAGATCTAAGAGTAGTACTACTAGGGATCACAAGTGCTACTAAGGGAAAATTTGTAGCTGTAATACCTCAAAAAGGGTTAAAAACCTTGTAGCTGCTTGTCTGGATGCCGCAAACCTGCATATGGTCTGCTACTCAATTTTAAGAGTAACACAGTAAAGCTGTCAAAAGCAGATTAACCACTTGCAGACAAGAGCACAACTCTGTATAGAAAATACAGTTAAAAGTAATGAAATGCATAAAATGCAGTTAAACAGTAATTTGCAGTAAATTAGCAATGAAGTATAGTTAATCAGTAAATTGGTTTAAAACCGTGCAAATGTGATAAATTATCTCACTTTCACAACAGTATAAAAAAAAGCTGAAATCGGCAATTCAGTAGAACACTCATCAATTTAATAAGGCTACTGACTAGCAGTAATAAGTGCAGCAAACTAAATGTAGTTGAACTGCTTAGCAGAAGCAGCAAAATGAAGTAGGAAGAAGCGCAATTTTTTTTAAGTAGAAAGTGAGGAGACAAGATAATTTAAGGTTGAAAAGTTAAGGGGTGGGCCTTCACAAGTTCTCACTCTACACCGTAGAGTGAGCTGGTGTAATGGGACTGGGGGAAGTGTCCATTATCAGATTTGTACTAGAGGTTGGAACCTCAAAGCCACCAAGCTTTAATAGCAGTACAGCAGCCGGGTGGGGGTAGGATGTGTAAGATCAGGACAGAGGTAAGGATTGAATTCAGAATTTTTTTTTTTTGCTTTCCTGTTTTGCCAACTGTTGCTGATAAACTTGTTTTCGGAAACTAGCACCATTTTCAACTTTACCATGGAAGAATTCCCTGTTTTCTTGGTTGGACAAACAGCCTTTGCCACCATAGCAGGCAAGTAATTTGTCTGTGCTGCAGGTGCATGACTCTGCTATAGCCAAAGATATGGATGTTCGTGTTTCACTGTTGCAGTCCTCACACTTGGGTTATCTGCCTGCAGGTAGCCCTCAGCCCGAATACCAGAGACTTGGTATTTCTGTGTCTGGTTCTGTCGCTCCAGGTCTGACGTAAAGATGTCTGGTATAACAGGCAGCCGACATATCAGTCTTGCTGAGGAGCCCGAAGCAGTTCACATGAGTGTTTGCCACTACCTGAGTTTTCGTTATTGAACTGAATTATTCTAAAGCTAAGTACTCCGTTGGGGACCCTTTTTTTCTTGTTCTAACCTATATCAGAAAAAGTTAATTATCTTGCTTGTGGAAAGGAAATACCACACCGAGATTTACATTCTTACTGCATCACTTGTTTAGGCCCAGACCACGACGTCCCCCGCTGTACTTTGTTCAATGCCTGAAATATTCATCTGGCCCTTTGTCACTAAATACTTTAGTTCTCTCTCTATTCCGAAATGGCTTCGGTAAGCCATCAGACTACCTATATACCTAAAAAAAAGTACGGATAAAGACATTGTACAGGCCCAAAGCTGCTGGCGACACTCCGATAAGCTAGTAGCCAGTTTGCCGGTACTCGGGTGCTTTCGCAGCCCCTGATGCCAGCTTCAGTGGATTTGCAGGCCTCTACCTAGACCCGTTCAGAGTTTGGTATGCTGCGACTTTCTTCAGAACCTGTGGATGTCTCTACGTTGGATGGGTCTGGAGCTCCTGACCAGGTACTGGCTTATGAGAAAGGTCTTCGCACTACCAATATTCAACATAAACCAACCTCTTTCACGTCTTCAGTCCTGTCTGAAACTACAGAGTTTTTAATGCTGAGTATGTGCTATGCCTAAAAAACAGACTACCCAAAAGTATGCACCTGCTTCCTTGCCACATCATCGAATGCTTAAAATGGCAAAAGACCTTATGTTAATTAGGGGAAATCAGCCTTCCCCAGCTAAGAGAATGACATGTCCCCAGCAGCTTGATCAGACTGAGTATGACTCTGAGGTATCTGATTATGAAGATCTGTCTTTATCTGCTTGAGGATTCAAATGCAGAGGAATCTATTCCCTCTCCTTCTCCAGAGGAATTTTTCCTTTGTTGAAACCTTGCATGCTTTGAGAGCATTTCCACTGGGAATGCCAAGACTACTCTGTCTAAAAAGCCTCGGACTTTATAGACTTGCCACAACATAGGCCTTTAGCAATACCCCCAGTCCTGAATGTTGTTTATGTCTTTATGGAATCCAGTTTTACTACTGATACTTCGCCCCCTGCTCCTAGGAAACAAGACTGGTACTAGAGTTCCTGTTTCTCTCGAAATTCCTTTTCAGAAATCTTACTGTTGACCCAGAGGTAATCTCCCAGGAGCCCAAAGGTATCAAAGGAACTACAGCTAAGAATCCCTTTGGACAGTTTCACATGCTGAAGTACCAACAACATATGGAACTTTAGCAAAAAAATAGGTACCTTTAAGGACTGTGCAGAAAATAAAGAATGACAAGAGCTTATGCATTCTGCAAGCCAAGTCAGCAAGCATACATTGCAGTGCAGCTTTGACGCCCTAGAAGCATCTTGCATGCCGGCAGTCACGTACTGAGAAGGCATGCTTTGCTTAAGGAGCAGACTGCTAGACCATGTCATATCCGTTATTAGACTCTCTTTGAACAAGGACCATCTATTTGGCATCAAAGCAGAAGAGGTTTTTAAAAAGATGCAAGAAAAAGCCAAATCTATGCAGACAGTCAATTCTTTTAAGTACAGCCTCCTGCATTCAGTAGGCATTCTCCTTCTAAACATTGGTCCTTTTCTCCCAGGGGAAACTGACCCCCCCCCCCCCAGTCTCAGTGTATGCAGAGATCTAAGCAATGGAGTACCTCCACCTCTAAAGCAGGGAGTGCTAAACCACCCCATTACGGAAAGAAGTCCCAATGACTTCTCAACTCCACTCCCCACCTCTGCCCAACAGCTTGTGCCCCTAGGAGATAAACTTGCCCATCATGCAAAAAACTGGATTCCTATTACCAAAGACCGATGGGTCCTCAGCATTGTATCCCAGGGGTACACATTTTACTTCCACTCACTGCCCCCAATAAGGTTCCCATATCTTCCTCAAAACCAGTGGGCAGGGGCACAAAAACAAGTTCAATCCCTGCTCTCTAATGGCAATTCATCCTGTTCCTGCAAAATAGGGGGGGGTGAAGGGTTTTATTCCAGATTTTTCCTGGCACCCAGAAAAGAGGGCACTTGGTGCCCAACCCTAGATATTTCCTTTCTAAACACCTTCTTGGTGGTACCAAAATTCTCAACTTGCAGCAGCTTCTTTGCTGGCCAAAGATGACTGGTTAGCTCCCCTGGATTTAAAAGAAGCCTGTCTGCACATCCCTATCAGGGTCTTGTGCAGGAAATATCTTTGCTTCAGGGCAGGATCTATGCATTCAGCTCTCTGCACTTCCCTTTGGCTTATCCACTGCTCCCAGAGTATTCACAAAATGCCTGGCTCCAGCAATTGCTTACTGCAGACACAGAAACATTCAAATTTACCCGTGCTTAGACGACTGCCTGATCCAGGCAGACAGTCGGGGAATGCTGTTGCAGCACCTGACATTTGTTTATTTAAAAAAAAAAAAAAAAAAAAAAACCCTCCTGGGGTATACCATCAATGAAAAGAAATCAAAACTAATACCCAGTCAAAAGATTGTATTCCTGGGAGCAAGCTTGGACACAGCATCCCAGATGGTGTTCCTTGCACCAGAAAAAACTAGCCTGACAGATTATTTCAGTCAAATGGCCACCGGAACCCAGCCATCTGCAAGGAAAATCCTGCATGCCCTAGGGTTCATGGCCTCATGCATCCTACTAATTCCATATGCCAGACTGCGCATGAGGGAAACTTCAGTGGTACTAGAATGTCTTAGGTGCCAATATCCCAAATGTTCCACCCAATCTAAGGGATCAGGCAGTCACAGAAGTTTCAAGACTGCTAGAAAAGAGCCCTCCAGGAAGTACCCACAGACCAAGTAGGATCCGGAACTTGCGCAAGATTCTTTAGTGCCCAAAAAGACAGGGGACTGGAGACCAATTCTGGATCTCAGCAGATTTAACAAATCTGTACAAAAGGGAAAGTTCCAGATGGTAACACTGTAGTTCATTTTCCCTTTTCTGGGTCAGGACAATTGGATGTGCTCAAAAGATCTTCAGGATGAGTACTATCCTTAAAAATGGACAGACTGTCCACGAGATTTCTACGCTTCTGGCTAGGGGCCAGTCATTACCAATTCAGAGCTCTGCCCTTGGGTCTCACCACAGCCCCCAGGGTGTTCACCAAATGTGTATGGCAGTAGTTATGGCTCACCTGAGATGTCTAGGATTCCAGGTGTCTCCTTATCTGGACTGGCTTCTCACTGCTACCACCAGGCAGCAACTGAGGCACGAGATTGCACCATCGCATCCTGTGCTCAACTAGGCATCACAATAAACTTCGAAAAATCTGCCTTGTTGCCCTGTCAGTTTATTACATACAAAGGAGTGGAGCTAGACGCAAGAAAAATGATTGTAAAATTGCCTCCGCAAAGAGTTTCCAGTATTTGACAACAGGTCACTTCTCCTGAGGAGCAAAATAATTAAAGTCCAAATATGTTCTTCAAGCTCTAGGGTCCATGGCAGCAGCCATTCTTCTGGTTCCCTTTGCACGCTTTCACATGAGAATCCATCAGTGGCTTCTTTTCACACAATGATCCTTCCAGGAATTACCCATGTCTCACATGATGCTAATTACGGAATCTTGCATAAAACACCTTTCCTGGTGGATGGTCTCCCCACTAGTGACTCGGGGCATACCTTTCATGGAATCCAATCCGGTTACCACAGTGACAATGGATGCTTCCCTGATAGGGTGGGGGCGGGGCATTATCTAGGGAAGACAGTACAAGGCCCTTGGCAACCTCACGAGTACCACCTTTACATTAACGTCCTGGAGATGAGAGCAGTGCTCCTAGCGTTGCAAGCTCGAAGACTCTCCCAGCTGGGACTATTGCAATACAGACCGACATGTCAGTGGTTTGGTACAGCAACAAATTTTGTGTTAATCTTAGTGGCCTTGAAACTGCACGCCCCTCAGCGTGCCTCTGGGCCCATCTCATTTGCTCACTCAACTGAGTGCAGTGAGATCATATTCTGATTTCAGGCACTCCTACTGTGTACAAAGAGAGCATCTGGGAAACAAACAAAAAAAATAATAAATAAAGCTTATTTCCTGCCTTTCCTGTTAAGTGGTATAGACTATTTGTAGGCTTCTAAGCCCCCAAGCCCTTCTGTGTTTGAGGGATGCCTTCTAGCTTGTTTTTTTTCTTATAACTAGCCAGTTTTCTAGTTTCAGCACTCAAATCTGTTTCTTTGATCTCAGCACTTGTTCAGATTAAAAAAAAAAAAAATTCATCTGCTTTTACTGTACTTGTGTTTCTACCTACTTCATTTTACTTTTGCATCATCTTAAAAATACTCAGTTTTATTTATTACTGTTTGGTGTAACGCATTCTAAGCCTTTTGGTTTAAACACTTGGGCTTCGGACCAGTTGTTTTGCACTGAGAGGGTTTGTGGTCTGCACTGTTGTGGCAGAACAGGTAGCTTGCATCCTTCTAGGTTGGGAACTGCTGATTGAGGGCTCAGTGTCTTATTCTAAAAGTGTATTCATTCTGGGTTAAGCACTTGGGCTTTCAGGCCAGTTATTTTACATTAAGAGGGTTCGTGGTCTGCACTCTTGTGGGAGGAGAGGCTGGACTCTACCCTTCTGAGCTTTGAATTTCTGGTTAAATGCTTATAGTGCATGCATATCTGAACTGCTTCTTACTGAAGTTGGTGCGCCTTGTTTGCTGTGGCATAGACTGGATTCGGGCCTGCTGGATCTAGCTTTGTTTGTGTAACTTGAGCACTAATCCAGACATTCTCTGAAGTATTCAATTGTATTTATTACTGCTTGGTTGTAACTTGATTAAAGTGTAGCTATCATTCTAAGTCTTTTGGATTAAGCACTTGGGCTTCAGACCAGTTGTTTTACATTAGGAAGGTTTGTGGCAAGCACTGTGGTGGCAGGACAGGTAGCTTTCATCCTTCTAAGTTGGGAACTGCTGACTGAGAGCCCAGTGTCCAAGTGTATTAGTTCTGGTTTAAGCACTTGGGCTTCAGGCCAGTTATTTTACATTAAGAAGGTTCGTGGTCTGCACTCTTGTGGGAAGAGGCTGGACTCTGCCCTACTGAGCTGGGAATTTCTGGTTAAAGGTTTATAGTGCCTGAATATTTGAACTGTATCTTACTGAAATTGGTACACCTTGTTTGCTGTAGCATAGACTAGATCCAGGCCTGCTGAATCTAGCTTTGTTTATATGCTTATTTCCCTGGAATGCTAATTCCACCTAATACGCGGCTTCTCAGCGCTTCTGTGGATCACTAGTGATATCTGCATTGCTTACTGTACTTATTTCCTTGTTTCACTTGAAAGAAAGTTGCTGTTTGTCGTTTTTGCATTTAGTTACTTGTAACACATTGCACTCAAGTTACCTGGCACTTGCTCACTAAAGCAATTATATAAGTCAGCACTAAAAATTAAAAGCACTACACCCTCACTCCCCATTGGCCCTTGTTTTCAATTAAGGAATTCCCAATATTATTCTAGCATGTCCAAAGGTCAGTTGTCAATCTCCTCTCCGGTCCAGCTGGTGAATCTGGGAATCTTGAGGCAATGTTATAATTGCCTCATGTACACAGACAACCCTCTCCTCCTCCCACATAACACAAATACTTGCGAGAGATGCAGCTATTTAGCCAAACTGGAGGCTGAGCTCTCAACTCAGGACTGGCAAGACCAGACAGGAGAAGGCAACTACACACACCACAAAACCAGCCTCACATAATGCTACCACACCACTGAATCAAACACATAAACACACAAAGACATACTCGGAGGCTCTGAGTAAAAATTTACCTAAACAGCAGAGGCCTCCAAAGCAGACACCCAAACAACTGCTACCTCAAGACACCCCACAAGCAACACACAAACCACAAAATCAGTGTGCAAAGCAGTCACAGCCCTTAAGGCCAAATACAACACCAAACATACTTGTCATAGGTGACTCCATAGTCACACACTGACGTCCCACTCACCAGGCTGAACAAGGAGAGGGTCACAGTAAGCTGCCTATCGGGCGCTAGAATCCGCCACATAACACAAGCACTCGGGTCACTCCACGGCAAGTACAAATATGACAGTCATTGTCCATGCTGGTGTGAACGACCCGAGACGTACCTCCCTGGACTACATGAAAAGAGACATAGAGGAGCTCTCTGATTATGTAGCCCAGGCAGGTATGACCCTGACCCTGAGCAGTATCCTTCCTTCACCAAGAATGATGCCACAATATAGAGACAAGATGATCAGCTTTAACAATTGGCTTAATGTCTGGTGTCATTCAAAGGGGATCCAGTGTCTGTCTGCCTGGGATGACATGCTTGACAAGCCACGCTGCTTCGCAAGGGACGGCTTGCACCTGTCACCCTGGGATTCCGGATATTGGCTAAGGCTCTTGCCACCCCATAGTGCCTTTTTTAGGCAAGGCTCAAATTCTAAACCTACCACCCTAGAAAACAAAAATGGGAAGAAACTGAGGGTAACGCTGCTCAATGCCAGAAGTCTAAATCTCAAAATGCACGCACTCGAGGCCCTTCTCAGTATGGAGAACATCGATGTCTGTGCTGTAACTGAAACCTGGTTCAAGGCTCCTGAGAGCACCCCGGCACTATTGGGTTTTACCTCATATCATGCGTTCCGGCCCCAAAACCCGGACCACACCACAAAAGGAGGGGGTGTATCCATATTCATAAAGGATACCCACACCTCCAGGTTGGTGGCCATGCACGAAGCTTCGGAAACCATCCAGGTGCAACTAACCATAGGCAAAACTGCTCTACAAATTGTAGCATGCTACAGGCCACCCTCTCAGACTCAGGAACCCCACACAGCCTTCCTGAAGACACTGGAGGGTATAAATGTATCTCCAAACACCATCATATTGGGTGACTTCAACTACCCGAATATAGACTGGGAACATTACTCAAGCCCTAACTTTCTAGCCCAACGGTTCCTGGAGTTCATAAATTCAAATGCCATGGAACAGCTAGTCACTGTTCCCACAAGAGGAGAAAATATACTAGATCTCATTATCACAAACATGGGGACAAAATGCTCCAGACCGGAGGTATATCCCTCATTGGTGAGATCTGATCATAAACTAATCTCACTGGAAATCCACATCCTGCCCCCCACCCCAAACAAAAAAGACCACAGTGAAGAACTTCTCTAAAGCAAACTTCACACTACTCGAGACTAGTGTGGTATCCTTCAAGGCCCCTGAGCCAGTGGAAACCACAACCCAAGCTGCAGAAGCCCTTACAAATGCCTTCTATGAACACCTCCAGGACTGCATGGATCAGGCAATCCCAAATAAAACCAAGACTCTTTCCACAATGGGCAAACGTCCAGTCTGGTGGACCCCAGCCATTAACAAACTTTACAATAAGAGGAGAAAGCTATTACATGATAGAACAAAATCCATAAAAGGGAAATCACCCCTGATCATTATTAGTAAAAGAAATATGAGCACTCATAAAATCAACTAAGGCCAATTTTGAGAGAAAAATTGCCATGGATTCAAAGGACAATCATAAGGCCTTTTTCAGCTATGTTAGGAACCTGGGTGGAAACTCCCAGATATGCTCAGAATTAGTCCAAAATGATACAAAAATCACTGAACCCACAGACATTGCCAACATACTGGCAGACAGGTTCAGTGCAAACTTCACCCCTCTCCCCTAAAGGAGAGATAACTATCCCAGCGGAGTGTAGCCTCCCAGACATCTCAAATGCGCAGGTGAAAGCTGCTCTCTCTAAAGCTAAAAACACAGCATCAATGGGACAGGATGGTGTCCCCGGCTGTGTGCTACACGAGCTAAATGAGGAATTAAACCCGCACATAAGGCAGCTGTTTAATCTCAGCCTTACCACAGGATACGTGCCCAAGGAGTGGCGTACGGCAACTGTGGTCCCACTCCACAAAGGCGGTGCCTCTACGGACCCTGGTAATTACCGCCCCATAAGCTTAACAAGTCTAGTCTGCAAAGCTATGGAGAGGATCATAATGGAGCTCATAAACAAGGATATAGGGGACTTGCAGACATTGGACCCGACCCAGTTTGGCTTCAAGGGCAGATCATGCCTTTGGAACTTGGTCGACTTCTTCGAAACAGTCACCAAGGCCATTGATGAGGGAAAGGCAGTCCATACAGCCTACCTTGACCTTGCAAAGGCTTTCGACACAATACCCCACTCGGGTATTGTAGAAAAACTTACTAGCTTAAATGTAAACCCATATGTCACAAGATGGGTTGCAAACTGGCTTAAGGACAGAACCCACAGGGTTAGAGTTGCTGGCGCTATGTCAGACTCCAAGCCGGTCACAAGTGGTGTCCCACAGGGCTCGGTCCTTGGCCCCCTATTGTTCGGCATCTACTTCTCAGAAGTACAGGCCAACATGGGATGACTTTGGCTGACAAAGTTTGCAGACGACTGCAAACTGGGCGCCATAGTGGAAAGTGCATCGGACACAGATATCCTTCAGAAGGGACTCACGGAAACAGCTGGTGCCAGAGCCATGGCCTGAAGTTAAACGCCAAAAAATGTATAGTCATACCCTTCGGGATAAACAAGGTAACCCCAAGCTACCATATAGGTGGCAATCTACTAAGCACAGAAGAGGTTATCAGGGACCTGGGGACCCAGGTTGACAGTGGCCTTTCTTTTGACACTCACGTTGCTAAAGTGGTTAGAAAGATCTTCTACATTGCCCACCTGATCATGAAGGGATTCACATCCAGATCTAGTGAGGTCATTGTTCTCCTGTACTCTTCACTTATCAGACCAATGATAAAGAGTACAATGCCCCATTCGGGATGCATCTCATCCGACATCTGCAGCAATTGGAGAGCCCCCAAAAGTTCCTCACCAAAAGGATAAAGGGACTCAAAATCTGTCATATGCTGCCAGATTGAAGAAACTCCAGCTCTATTCAGTCGCATACAGTCTGCTCAGAGGTGACATGTGCCTGACATACAAGGCCATGTCCAACCCGGAATTAATGGACATGCTCCACCTCAAAAAATCCAACAAAACCACTAGAGCAAGCGACTTAAACCTTAGCACGGATATAAATAGGACGTGCTGGAGGGATAGATTTATCACTCAGACTCCCTATGCTGTGGAATAAAATCCCGGTCCATGTGAGGCAGAGCACCTCGCTGGCTCTGTTCAAGAGAAATCTTGACCTGTGGATGGGAGATCGTAGGTTTACCCCGGGAATTTTGACCTGTGGATGGGAAATCGTAGGTTTACCCCGGGAATCATCTCTGTGTCACTGCTGGACAGAGGCACAACAAACTAATGGGTACAGTATTTTTTCATATAAGGGGTGGCGTAAGCCACAAAACTTTGGGCTAGGCTTATAAATGCCTTAGGGCAGATAGCCTAGTATAAACCTATGAACCTATGGAACAAGGTCTTACCCTTTGTGCCGAGAGGCCCTCAGACTGTGGCAATGGGCAATTTCCTCCTAATGTTTCTGACAGCAATGCATATCCCTGGGACATCCAGCGTAATAGCGGACAGGCTCAGCAGGACTATTCTTATGCCTCATGAGTGGTCTCAAACAGGAAACCTCAAATTTTGCAATACTTAACTGAGATGTTTCACAAGGGCCTGTCTTTTTCCTCCATTAAAATCCACGCCTCAGCACTTTCAGCTTATTAGAACACAGAACCTCCCCTCTTCTCTCATCCTGTGCTCAAGCAGTATCTCAGAGGGGCAAAAAACTTGAGACCACCCAGGAGAGCTCCTACCCCTGCCTGGGGCCTTTTCTTTGTTTTGGAAGAAACTTACTCTACCTCCTTTCGAGCCAGCTACTACTGCCAAGTTAAAATTTCTTTCTTGGAAAACCGCCTTCCTTTTAGCAATCACTTCAGCTAGAAGGATATCTGAATTACAGGCCCCTTATGGCAGTGGAGCTTTTCATCATCTTTTATGCGGACAGGTATCTCTCAGGACCAATCCATCCTTCATGCCTAAGGTGGTTTCCAGTGTGGTTCTTAATCAGTCTATTTATTTGCCAACCTTCTTTCCCAATCTACAGAACAAACGGCAAAGGGTTTTGCATTCCTTGGATGTGCACCGACAACTTAAATTCTACTTGGACAGGACTAAATCTCGAAGAAAATCTGAACTGCTGGTAGCATTTGCTGCAGGGGCAGAGGGGAAGGCTATTTCAAAACAAACCATTTCAAAATGAATAAGCCACTGCATTCATTTCTGCAATAAGCACCATGGAAAACCTATCCCCCCAGGGGATCAGATCTCACTCCACCTGGGCTGCATCTACTTCTGTAGCCTTTCTCAGAGGTGTTCAACCAGGGACATCCTAGAAGCTGCTACTTGGAGCTCTGTACATACATTAACCAAGCATTACCATTTATCAATTTTTCTCTAAATCCAGATCTGGCTTTGCCACTGCTGTCTTGCAGGGCCTTGCAGCTGTCCCTAATGCTGTATAAACTCTTTCTCCCAACCATAGCTTTGGGAATCTACCCAAATGTAATGACTGCAACAGTTAAACACTAAGAACATAGTGCAGTTGTGTACACTTGCCAGAAATGTAGATGTTGGTCTGTATTCACTGTTGCAGTCCTGGTTACCCTCCCTCCCAGCCTCCTAGTTTTTTTTCTGGCTATCTCTACTTTCCTTTACTATGCTTAAAAGCCTTTTTGATGCATTTTCTTTTTGTTGGAGGTATACTTTCGTGTTTTTACGTTTATTTGCTCCCCGTTAGGGGGCACCTGATATCTGCGGCAAGAAAAACTGATGTAATGGCTTCGGCTGCATGTTTTGTACCCCCTGACGACATGGAAGAAGGGACAGGAGCTGACGCAGGACCCAAGACTGTTAATCAGGCCGACTGAGAGCAACCTGCCAGCAGATTACCGAAATGTAATGACTGCAACAGTGAATACACTTGAACATCTACATTTATGATAATTGTACACAACTGTATTTTTTTTGTGACCTCTTGAGTTTCCACCTTTGGATTAGATGTCATGACAGTCTTTGGCTGCATCATTTTCCTTGGTAGCCTCAATCCCAAGTTGCATAGGGCCATTTTCACATCTTAGCTATGGCATCCAAGCTTGAATTTCTGGTTTGGGGTTTGACTGTTCCTGCTTTGGGGATAGTCTTTTCCTCCTCTCAGGGCTTCAGCTTTGGACTGCTTGGCTCTGATCTCAACATCTGGTGTAGGTGTGGTTCACTCAAGTTAAGGATGGTCTTTGGTATCCTTTTGTTGAGGGACCCGTAAGTGTGAGAGGGCCTGTCTTTGCCTTGGTGTTTGATGTAGAGGATGTTCTCTATATAGGGAAGGGTCGGATTCTGCAGGTGACTCCCTATTTTCATCTGTTCCTCTGGCAAGTCATCAGTCCGCCCTAGGACAGCCTGCATTATCCAGCCTCCATTCTGCCCCTGTGGTAGGGGTTCCAGACTCTTCCCCCTTCTCCCTGGCTTTGTCAGAATGGGAGGTTTCTAGGAAGAGAGTGCAAGAGGAAAGACTTGGATTCATGAGGATCTTGACCTCTTAAGTAGAGGTTCCCGTAAGTGCACATGCAATGACCCCTTTGGCGACCTTTTTAGAGCTACTTGCCATCGAGGAAGCTGGAGCACTGAAGCCCCCTTTCCACAGGATTCAGTATTTTCGGAAGCCTTTGGTGCAGTCTGTTCCATGCACTTAGACTTATTCTGGAGGGAGTGGGAGGAACCAGACATTGGACCCCTTTACTAGAAAGCCAGATAAGTTTATTAACCCCCGCCCAAGAGACAGGCCTCATTGGAGTAAGGGTCCAGCCATCAATGCCATTGTGGTGGCTGCAGCCACTAAGCACGTTTTGGAAGAAAGCTTCTTGATTCACCCCTGAACAGAGGGTGTGTTTGGCACTGGATCAACTGCAGAAGCATTTCTCTGGCTCCTTCACTCTGCATTGAGAGCCCTTAACTACTACTCACTTAAGAAGGCTTCAGTGCATACCTCTCAACTGTTAATATTTTTGCAGAATGTCCAGATTTTTGACTCATTTTTGGTCTGTCCCCCTTAAAATGTGTGGTTTTCTTGCAAATCACTAGGATGATCAGAGGACTGAAGTCACTAAATGAACTACATTTGAGTTTCAGATCTCAAATCCTTTAGAAAATGTATGTAAAAATGAACCCTATTACTCTAGCAATTTTCTAAATGTGTAAGAGCAATATTTCATCCCGAGTAACCCATAAATCTTCCCACCATCTGGATTAACGTTCTGCTTTATTTACTGTTAAAGATCACAGGCTAATCTGTCATTTCAACAAATTTTTTACTAATCTGCCTCCACCGCATTTAGCTGCCAGCTGGGAGTATTACCAACTACTGTGCCATTTTTATCTTGTACCAAATGCTGTAGATTCTATAACTGGCTATTTATCAATAGCTCTGCTTGTAACTTGTTGATCATTTTTGTGTGCGACTGCTTGTACTATTTTTTTTTTTCATTTTTTTTTCTGTGGAGCTTTTCTCTCTGCTTCTGCTGGGAAAGGACCTGTGTCCAGTCAGAACTTCCTGGTAAACGTAAGTAAATAAGAGCAATATTTAAAATGTCCTTTTTCTACCTTTGTCCCCTCATTTTGTCAGGTTTTGTCCAGATTTCTTGCACTAAAAGGTAGAGAGGTATGCTTCAGTGGAACCTAGTGTTTGAAGCGTTGAGTACCCTCACGCCACAGCAGTTAGTGATAGAAGCAAAGGAGGACAACTTGAGACTCCTTTTTTGAGCATCAATGAGAGTCCTCTTAAATGCAACTGATAAAGCATCTTGAGAAGCAGGTATTCTGGTTATGTAGTGCCATGCCCGGATGCATTTCTTTAACTTAAAGCATCTATCATCAATGCTCCTTTTGATGGGTTTGGACCCAAGGTTGAGCCAATGACTAGGAGTTAGATGGGAAGGCTCTGTTCACTGTTGGATTATCCTTTTCTACCCACCATGGAATCTTTTCTAAGAATCAAAAGGGGGTTAAGCGTCTTCCTTTTCAGAAGGTCACGGGTCTCTTCGTAGGATACTCGCTTCACCTTGTGAGAAACAGTCCAGAAGAATCTTAACAAATACCGCTTGCAGTGCAGAGGCTTTCTGCAGAATCGGGGCTTATATGCTGCCTTTTCCAGTTTTGCTTTCAGTAGTCCTGAAGGGTTGGCTGGCTACCTTTTTTTCTTTTGTGGAGGCATTCCGGGGTTGTCCAGTGCTCTACCCAAAATCTTTTGAGGCAGTCACCTGAGACGCCTGGGTGCCAAGTTGTATCTAGGGTATTACATTCCCTTTTTTAGCAATTCCAAACTCACCCAAAATGTCTCTCATATGTTCTACCCAATCAGAGACTTTATGCAGTGGCAATGATTCAAAAACTGCTCCTAGATAGTCATTCCGGAGCTCCCACCAGGTCAGACAGAATCTGGGTACTATTCCAGGTTCTTGGTTCCAAATATAAGTATCTCAGACTAATTTTGGATTTTAGCAAGCTGAACCAGTTCGTCAAAGACCAAGTTCCGGATGGTGCAGTACATCTTGCCTCTCCTGAGGAGGGACAATTGTATGTGCTCTGTGCATCTTGAGGTCTCTTGCCATCACATCATGACTGACAGATTCCTGGAGGCGTTTTTGCTTCTGGCTGTGGGTCAGTTACCATTTCAGAACCAGTTTGCTTTTCAGTGTCTGTACAAATTAATTGTTTAACTGTGCCAGGGATGACTTACTACAACTGTCCAACTTAGGTGTTGGTAAACAATCTGAAAACGAGCTTTCAGCCACTTAGTTCTAGAGTTCATAGTTGTTATTTGGACAGTCTTATTGATTAGAAGTCGTCCAGCTCCAGTTTTTTCAGCCTTCTGGCTGAGTCCAAGTCCATGCCTGCAACTCTGAAACCACTTGCACACATGTATCAAGCTGTTGATAGGGCTGGTTCTTTTAGCCAGATATCTCATGAGGACTCTACAATGGACTCTAGGTGTTCAGTGGTCCGTCCTGACTTTGCAGGCACTGAAATATTCAAATATACCCATACTTGGATGATTGTCTGATTCAGGCAGAAAGGCAGGAATTGCTATTAAACCATCTGGCATCTGTAAAACTTCTAAACTCACTGGGGTGCACCATAAACAAAAAGAAATCTCACTTAATACCCTGTCAACAAATTGTATTCCTGGGATCAAGCTTAAATACAACTTCCCAGATGGCTTTCCTCACTCCAGAGAAACAAGTTCATTTAACAACCTACTTCAAACTACCGTCCACAAAGACCCAGCTATCTGCAAGGATAATTCTGCAAGCCCTTGGGTTCATGGCCCCTTGCATTCTACTAAAGACCACTCAGGAGAGCCCCAACTCCAGCTTGGGACCTTAACTTTGTATTGGAAAAACTCACTCTACCTCCTTTTGAGCCAGCTGCAAGTGCAGAGTTAAAATTCCTTTCTTGGAAAACAGCTTTCCTCTTGGCAATCGCTTCCGCAAGAAGGGTATCTGAATTACAGGCCCTTATGGCATTGGACCCTTTCATGTTTCATGTGAACAGGGTGTCTCTCAGGACCAGTCTCTCCTTCATGCCCAATGTAGTATCTGGTGTGGCTCTTATCAGTCCATTCATTTGCCAACCTTTTCTAATCTACAGAACAAAGGGGAAACTGATACTGCACTCTTACATGTGCACAGACAACTTAATTTTTCTTGGACATGACTAAACCTCAAAGGAAATCTGAACTGCTGGTGGCATTTGCTGCAGGGGCAGAGGGAAAGGCCATTTCAAAGCAAACCATTTCTAAATGGATAAGGCCATTGCATTCATTTCTGTTATAAGCACCATGGAAAACCTACCCCACAGGGGATAAGACCGGCTGCATCTTCCTCTCCAGCCTTTCTCGGAGGTGTTCCTGCCAAGGGACATCCTCAAAGCTGCTACCTGGAGTTCTGTACATACTTTCACCAAGCATTGCCATTTGCCAATTTTCTCTAAATCCTGAGCTGGCTTTGCCACTGCAGTCTTGCAGGGCCTTATAGCTGGCCCTAATGCTATCTAAATTCCTCCTCCCAACCATAACTTTGGGATCTACCCAACTGTAATGACTGCAACAGTGAAACACGAACATAGTACAGTCGTGTACACTTGCCATAAATGTAGATGTTCGATTGTATTCACTGTTTGTTGCAGTCCTGGTTACCCTCCCTCCAGCCCCCTGACTCTGTGTTGGCTGCATGCTTAGTACCCCCGACTACCTGATGTCATGGAAGATGACTGCAACCAATGCAGGACCCAAGGCTTTGATAATCAGGCCAACTGAGGGCTACTGCAAGCAGATAACCCAAATGTGATGACTGCAACAGTGAATACATTCAAACATCTGCATTTATGGTAAGTGTACACAACTGTACTTTTTTCATTGCTGTGGGGTTCCTGCTTTACCTAGTTTTTCTGTGTATGTTTATATTTTTATATAAATATATTGATCAACAAACAAGATCAGAGGTAATGCTTGAGGTGCATTCTAGGTAAAGGGGAGGTGCGCAAGAGCAAAGTTTGTGACCACGAGCTTTGGTAATGGCTGAGCCAGATCAGAGGGTTTGATCCGAATGTATCCATGAGGAAAAGTTGAAAATGGACAGCGCACACAGAATGTTATGGCATGTATGTAACTTGTTTTCTTTTTTCCACTCCTAATCCTAGGATCCATCAGGCATGTGTCAGGCACTTGTAACTGAACACCTTTTGCATTCCGACAGTTGAAAAAGTGCAGTGTGTAATAAAACTTCGGATCCTTAGCATTGCATCCCACAGTTGAGTGTCGGGTGTTTCTCGAATGTGAACTCATTTGTATACGAGCTGCGAAGCCTGTCTGACGGCCTTGCATTGTTTTTATGTTGACAGGGAGGTCTGGTCATTTCTTCCCTATCATGGCTTACACAGGTAGGTGCTCAACCAGTATGGTTTTCTGGCCCAGGATACCATTTCTTACCATAGAGATGTTTTTTTTCCTTCATCTAGGATTACAAAGCTAACCCTGCCTTCTTTCATTGTAGACATTGGCTTAACTGGCATTCTTCCCAGTTAGTTTTCACTGGCCAAGGCTTCATTATCCAGGTGGCCATTACAGGCCCATGCACTAGATCCATGTCTACTAAAGTCAACGATCCATACAGACCTATATTCTATCCCCAAAAGTGAATAAATACCGTACTGTGCTACAAACCTCTTGTGTCTAGTCTCTCCTCTCTCCTACTTGGCAAACAGGGTCTCTCTGGAGGTGAAACTGTGTGCTGACTTAAGACCATAACCCTCTTGAACTTCACATATTCTGCACTCTAGTGATTTCCTGGATGTGCCTGCTGAACCTTTTTATCTGAGGATTCTGGCATTCCTCTAGAGTTAGATGTTGGAGCTTGGGCCCCAGAAACCCAGGTGCTCCACAGAACCAGGGCTTCAGAGAACTTTTTCTGACAGACCTCATGTGTTCCTGAAGAACTGTCTAACTGCCCATCCTTTGGAGGCAGTCTGGGAACTTTTTTGCGACACCGGAATGCCTGGACAAACTTTTACATCTATATGTAGGAATTCAGAGTTTGAGATAGTCACATTCGGTCCATCCTGCCACTTCGGCACCAGGATGATTGTATGTACTCCATGCATTTTACAGGACATTTGCTATTGCATTAAACTAAACAGGTGTTCCGGAGGACCTCTGATTCTGACTGGGAGCCACCCACTCTTCGTTCAGAATTCTGCCTTTGACTCGCCACAGCTCCCAGGATGTTTTTCCATATGCATGACAGTAGAACTTCACTTGGTGCTCAAAGGTTTCATGTGCTTCCGTATTTGAACGACTGCCCCCTTACTGCTCCAAGCATATATCAACTGTTACAAGCTGGGGATTACCTGTTTCAGATCTCTAGATCCTAGGACATCAGTAAAACTTGCAAAATAAAATGGATCCTTTATAAATCCAGTTTACAAACATGCCTTTTGCTGGTGGTTCCAGTTGAACGACCTATACCTATGCAAGCTGTTCCTTCTACTTCCCCATCTTGCAGCCGCTGTGACCACAGATGCTTCACATAGAGTGGGGGTAGGAGGCATTTCAAGTGATAGATGGTCCAAAGGACATGATCTGCCTTGACGTCCAGGATGCATAACATGCTAGAGATTAGAGCTATTCTACTCGCTTTGCAAGTCTTGCAGGATGTTTTCGCTCTCCGGACTAATGTAATGCACACTTACATCTTATTGGTAGTTTAGTATATATTAACAAACAAGGAGGAACCTGGCCTTCTCCCTCTGATAAAGAAGCCATGAGGGTTTGGGAATAGGCAATATCTTCAGACTGCTTTCTAACTGCAACATACATACTGGGGAAATAAAGTGCTGTGGCAGATTGAATCAATAGGTCTTGTTTGATACCTCATGGTGGTCCCTCAGTCATTTCCAAACCTGATTTTTTAACAGTCTGGGCCAACCTTGTTATGCTCATTCTTTGCACTAATTCCTCCTTCAGGGGGATTCTCTGGGAACGCTTGGATTTGTGATCCCCCTGGTCTCTTGCATGCATATTCCCTTCTACCATTAGTAGTGCAGTTTCTACAAAAAGCCAGTTGCTTAAGAGGCTCAGTCATCCTTATTTGAAATAACTTCCATTTGTTTTGGAGCTCCATTAGGATTTATTGTCCTCACACTTCGGAGATATAACATGCAGATATTCACACTTTCAAACTGACCATATGGACTCTTTCCAGTGATGGACACTGTCAGCTATTTTCCCTTGTTTCTGACCTTAGCCAACAGGTTCAGGACCACTAGTATACCATTGCTTATCCTCACATAAGTTGTTTCTAATCTCTCTTTTTTGGTCATATGAGAAGTCATTGTAAAATATTTAATTCCCATGGGATTCCAGAGATCATACAGCTCTATCTCATCCAGTAAAAAAAATTCTTTCACCATACCATTCAGCTGCCTACATGGTTTCTCCAATTTCAGTGACCGTATTATAATTCAACCTTCGTTTCCTTATCCATGACATTTGACTTCCCAGAAGCATTTCTCAGAAAGCCTACAAAAACAATGGACGACATTACTCGCAAAGGCTTCCAATCAGAAATTTAGTTTCTCAGTTATACAATTGTTTTTCAATATGGAATCTAATTCCTTCTTGGATTACTTCCTGGTTATGTACATTTTTTTCCCTAAAAGTAGTCCTACTGCATAATTTACCTATGGACAGACCTTTTTTTCTCCTTCCGTTATCAGTTGTTATTCAAAGACTAATACAGAACCATATGAACTGACTTATGATATGGAATTTTCTTTCGGTGAAGACATTTGTCTTGGTAGCCATTATACTGACAATTTACAGACCACCCTTACATTCCCTTCCATAAGATGGAGTGCCCCTACGAACCAGTTTCTCCTTTAAAGCCATGTTAACCACAGGTTCCAATATTGACTCGTTTATTCCAGTGGAGCTCAGGACGTTTGCAGTGCTCCTTCCAATGGATGGAGCCTGAGCCTTTTTACAGAATCAAATTGTCCTCACATTTCAAACAAACGTTCATATTTTCGGAATTGTATGGATTATTAAAGTATAAATGGCAAACTCTTCAGCACTAGCTATTTTCATAGTGGTGCTAGTGTTCTTTAGGTTCTAGGTCTTCAACCGAATTTTAAAAGTTACAGTGAACACGGTATTACATTTGTAGTATTTTGTAAACTACTTACAATGTCTCAGCAACCATTTAAGTTAAACACATGCTGTCAGCAGCAGGTTATTCATCTTACTGAGAGCTTATATAAAAGGCGAATGAGTTCTGTCGCACTTGGGTGTTGAGAGATTTAGAAAAATGTGAAAATTGTATCCATGTAAACTGTCAAAAACTGTTAATATCTACTTACCTGCGGTAGACAGAGCTCAAATATTAATGCAGTTGAGTTTGCTACTGTCTAAGTTTTAAGATGAAGTATTTTAAAACCTTGTACATAGCATGGTTTTGGAATTGATGCAAATATGAGCAAAGCAATATTTGACGCCTGGTGGTGTCAGTAGGAGTTAACTGCAGATGCACCTGTAGGCATCACTCTGTAATGACTTATCCACCTTTACAATTGCAGGTTTATGTTTTGCAATTGCTCTAATGGCGAAGCCATCTCTGTATTTGATGTATATATGCAGTTGTGTTTATTGCTCATTGGACTTACTCTGCACACAGACTTGTTGATTCTTCCTTTCTAGCCACCTAGTTTAAGCGTTTTCACACATTATCCTGGATGAATAAATTACTGACCAAAATTCCACTAATTTATTCCTAAAATGGTGTAGACCTCTCGCTATTTTAGAGCCATTCTACCACATTTGTAACTATTGCATCTGTTTTATCCTAAAGCTTCAAAGTTGTTGGGACTAATCAGTGTTGGGACTAGGCACTTGGTTAAAGACATTTATGACACTTCATCGGATGAAGCATTGTCTCTAGAAATAGAGCTTCTCTAGGTTCAACAATGCTCTAGCATATCCTTCAGGACCTTTTAAGAGTTATGTTGGTGATTCTGACCCATAGGTGAGGAAGAATAAAAAGGACATCAGATTGTTAGGTACTCACTGTAATGTTCCATTGGTGTCAGTTTTCATTCTTCCTATTCCACTCTCCCAACCATCCCCTGGACTTGTCATTCTTATAAGGATATTGCATGATATAGGAACTTTCCTGTTCCCTATTTGATTCTTAACCCTTTATCTGTCCTGTCTCTAAAATCTGTTAACAGTAGGCAGTGAACTCTATTGGAAGAGTTAGGGTTAGTGCAGTGCATTATGGGAAGAGGGAGGAGCTTGAGATTAGGATTCAAAGTCCGGAAGATATGGCAGAGACTGAATAGAGGTCTGATCGAGACATATAGGTGAAGAATAAAAATGGACAACTCGGATGGAACGTTATGGTGAGTACACAACTTTTTGTCAAATCGAATCTTAAAAGTACAGAGCTTGGGGTTTATTGGCACCCATCTGAATATGACAGTGCAAATTGCATGTTTGCCAACTCCTTGCATAAACATACTCTGATCTCAGGTTCATCAAATTCTTTCTTATCCTTTTCCTCCAGTCGGATCCATTCTTCAAATGCTGGGGTCTGTGGCATCAACAGTAGCTCTACTTCCTTTAGCACATTACTATATGCATGTTCTTTAGTGGACTCTAGCTGTTCAGTGGTCTACTCTTTGACAACTTCTATCTGAGTCAAGCTTATACTGATTTGCATTTACCACATCCAGTGGTGGATTCAATCAGACATTTATCTAGGTTGACTGTTTTATCACCCCCCAGTGGCAGTGGTGACTGTGGATGCCTCCCAGTTGAGGTGGGGGGCATTACTTGGAGACCAATTCTCTTAATGTGTTAGAAATGAGAGCAGTTTTATTAGTGTTGTGGGCATTTCAAGATGCTCTTCCTTTAGGGACTGTTATGATTCAGACCAACTACATATCTGTAGCCTGGTACATCGACAAACAAGGGGAAACCTGATCCTATCCTCTAGAGTCTGTGGGTGATCTCCAACCGCTTTGTGGTTGTAAAGCACATCTTGGGAGAAAACCAGTGAACTAGTAGACAAACTAAGCGAGTGTATTCTGATGCCGCGAGTGGTCTTTCAGTGGTGGAGGAAATTTTCCATAGTCTGTACCATCCTTTTTGTGACCTCACTGCACCCCCCCCCCCCTGGGATTTTTCCCTGACAGATACTGTAGTCCACATTTGGTCATCAGCTTCTTTATGCTTATCCCCCACTTCCTTTCATTCCCAAATTCCTCCAGAAAGCAACCTGGTTGAAGACTTCAGTCATCCTTCTTGTTCCCTCTAATGGCCTTCACAGGTGTGGATTCCCTTCTGAATACTGGATCTAACTCAGTTCTCCTGTCACACCCTTCAGAGACAAGTCATCCCATTATCCTGAACCTGTAACCGCATGGTTTCTCCAGTTCCAATAATAGCCAGACAGCCCAGGCTTTCTTCTCCAGTATGTACCATTGTATTATCTTTGAAAAGAATCCAAGAAGGTTTAGAAGAGCAAGTGGAAAAACATTTCATTGTGGACATTGCACAATGTGCACCCTTCTGTCCCGGTCTCCATCCATTTCAAGGCTACAATTTTCAAAGAAGGAACTAGTTTTTCTGATTAAAATTGGCAGCTATTTGTATTTTTCATATAGGAGAACTTGAAGAGGCCAAACAATATTTTTTATGTAAAGTTTTCTGAAAGGCTTTTTTTCTCCTTAGACCTCCAATACAGGATCACTTACCTCCCTGGGATCTGACTTAGTGCTACAATGTCTGACTCGCTGTTTGAACCTTCAGCAAAAAAATGTTTTAAATTCCTTTCATAGAAAACTGCAGTTGTAGTAGCTGTTGTTTCCAGACAAAGCATTTCTGAACTCCAAGCTGTTTCATGTTTCATCAGACTCCCTACATTATTTTTTTATAAAGATAGTACTTTACGAACAAATACTACTTTTATACCCGAAGTGGTTTTAAATCTAGAATTAACCAATCCATTCATTTATCGGTTTTCTTTCCAAATTTTTTAAACAAAGGAGAATATATGCTACATCTGTTGGATGTTTACAGGCAATTACGGTTTCATTTGTGCAGAAAAAAAAAACTGATCAGAAAATCACATCAGCTGTTTGTATCCTTTTTATCCAATAGACTGTTATCCAGTTTCTAAAAGTTAAATTGGCTAAATGGAATACTGACTGCTTTTCTTGGATCTATTCTCAACAATGCATTTCCTTGCCATGACCGATTTAAAGCCCACTCATCTAGAACTATTGCCAATTAATCTGTCTTTTGGTCAAATACTTCTATTGATATTTGAGCAGCACCCCCACGGTCCAATGCTTATTCCTTTGTTGCTCATTACAAATTGGATCCAGTGTCCAGAAGCAAAGCTGCCTTTGGCTGAGTGGTTCTCCAGAATATCCCTCTAAAAAGGTCCACCCAAGATTCAAGATTGACATACTTGGAGACCCTATGCCATTCACTGAGGAAGAATAAAAAGGACATCAGGTTAGTTATGTTCTCGCCATAACATGGTATCTGTGTTGTCCATTTTCATTTTTCCTCAACCCCGCCACCCCTGTCAGTCCCCCTTCCTAAAATCAGGAGGAACCTGTTGCAAACTTGGTTACAGATTTGAGCCCTATCCTTTGAGCTATCAGTTTCTCAATTATGGCGATCTGGCAAACAATTGAGGCTGGTTTAGGGTATTAGTAGAGGGAGGAGCCAGAGAGTTGAGTTTGGTCCAAAGTGTAAGGTATGCAGCTAAGTCATATTTGAGGATCGGATCCATAACCCATTTATTGAGGAAGAATGAAAATAGACAACTTAAATGTCTAGATGTTAAGTTGTCAATCTCACCTTCATTCTTGCTTGATGGGTTCGGAGCCGATCCTCGGCTCCGACTCTGCACTTTGCTAAGCTCAAGAGTCACTTTTACCAGCTCGAGGCAGCCCCATATCCCATGATGCAAGGCGGTAAGTACCCAGATCTAGTTTGCCGCTTCGCTGATGAGGTCCTCCTTTTACCAGCTCCTGGTAAGTGTTTTATATTAAACTGTCTTTAGCCCCTTTTCACTTTTAAACTTATCTAACATTTTTTTTTGACTAAAATTACCCTTCCTCCTTAATTTTTTTAGTCAGGCCTTCTCCCCTCCCATCCCCCCCCCCGTCAGGGTGTGTGTGTGTGTGAGAGGTTAGTTTCTCTATTTTAGATAACTTTGTTACCTGATTGGGACTGTGTTGTGGTGTATTTGTTGGTACAACTATGCCCAAAGAAAGGGTCCCAGGCTTTAAGAAGTGTGACTCGTGCTGTCAGAAGATGTCTCTGACAAACGGTCACACTTCTTGTTTATATTGCCTGGGACCTCTCCACCTGCAGGACTCCTGTGTGATTTGTCATTCCTTTAGCCAGAGAGTCCTGCAGGAGAGGAGGAATAAATTGATTTTAAGGGGTCTTCTTAAACCGGAGGGCTCTCCGGTTAAATCGGCTCAGAGCAAGACTTCAAAGTTTTCCAAGGCCCAGGCTTCTGTGTCCAAGCCTGCGGCCTCGGTTCCGACTCCTGAGTCGAGATCGGCTCCGGCTGGAGCCGATCCTGGTTTGCAAAAACCTTCGGCACCGATGGCTATCTGTGCCGATACTGTTTCAGTCGCATCGGTGTGTGCTCCGACTTGCTCCGACCACCATGTGGCTCAGGCTTCGGTGTCGGCACTGACCGGCTCCGACACCGTTACTTTTATGTCTATATCGGCTCTGGCCGGAGCCGATGCATCGAGACTTTCTGTCTGTGCCGAAAAGTCCTCTGCTCCGACTGCATCTATGGTTTCTTCGGCTCCGATGGTTCCTTCGAGGAAGAGGTCCAGGTCCCCTTCCTTGGAACAGATACTCTTGGCTCCGGCCTCACCTCTCCTCTCGGAACGGAGCCATCGGAGCCGATCATCTAGGTCATCCAGGCTTTCTGACCATGATTTAGAGAGGGTGGTCAGTAGATTATTGAAATCACAGGCACTGACCCAGATGCTGCATAGTCAGTCTCAACAGACTACTATTAGTCCACACCCTCTTGAAGTTCCTCCTTCGACTCTACCTCAGAGTTTGGAGCTGGAGTCTTCGGGGATAGTTTCTGCTATGGCTGAGGGGCGGATACCCCCCCCCTTCTGCACCCTCGGCATCCACTCTTATCTCCTCTTCGAGACCTTCCTTAGAGGGATTCGGTGGTCGGGCTTCACTGGTCTCCTCCGAGGGGGTGAGTGGCATCGGACCTTTGTCCGACCCCACTCTTCCCCTTGGAGCCTCGGCCTTCGTGAGCTCGGCTCCGACATCTCCTCATAGCCTTCCCTTTCGGTGGGCCCTGGAGTTCCGGTTTCTTCGGAACGGGTTCTCTCGGACCTCCCTGGGAGGGGGGCCTTCGAGGTGATGAGTGTGCTGGCCACTGGGCTCAGTCAGCAGTCTATTCCCTTAGCTCCTCCCTCTACAGTGCCTGTCGATATCTCTGCCATCTCTCTTGCTCCCGGACCCAGAGATCCTCCGCCTCAGGTTTCCCCACTGGGAATAACCCCCTCTTCCGAGGATTCTCCTGATCACTCAGGAGATCCTCCGCGCAAGAGGATTTGTAAGAGGAAACACCTAGACTCCCCTGAGTCTATCACTTCAGATACCGACTTAGATGAGTCGGAGGGATCCCCAAGATCCCCCTCTGAGGATGTCTCCTTTCCAGACATCCTAGAACTCCTAAAACAGAGGGGAAACTGGCCCTCCACAAATCCCTCTGAGGATGAGTCTGTATACCTAGAGGCATTTGGATCTCGGCCCTCCACCTCCTGGGTGTCTCCGCCTTCTACCCCCTTATGGAGGTTATTGCTCGGAAAGGCTTGGGCTGCTCCTGACTCTGTAGAGCCAGTTCCTAGGAGGCCGTCTAAATTTATTACTGCCCCTTCGGAAAAGCAATTCCTTACGAAAGGTGTCCCTGCTGATGCCATGGTGGTGGCGGCTGCCACTAAGAAGGAACTTGCAGATCCTTCCGTACCTGTCCATCCTCCTAATAAGGATTCTAGGACCATGGATAGGTATGGTAAGCGGATGTTCTCTTCAGCGACCTTTGCTATGCGCTCGCTGAACTACTTATGTCACTTCACCAGACTCCAAAGGGACATCCTTAAGGAACTAGGTGAAGTAGTACAGGATCCCACTGCAGGGGCTCAAGAAAAAATTGCTTCGCAGCTAGGAATCCTTAATTCTATTGCTAACTCCTCCATGCGACTGATATATGCAGCAGATGGAGCGAGTAGAGCCGCAGGTACAGGGGTGGCTCTTAGACGCCAAGCCTGGATGCGGCTCTGTAATTTTGCAGATCCCTTTAAGGCGTCCTTCACAAATTCACCCTTTGATGGGTCAGCTTTGTTTGGCCCTCAAGTGAAGGATACATTGACCAGGTGTGAACAGGACGGCAAGACTCTTTCTGCCATAGGGGTCCGTTTTTCCACCCCTTCTAGACCTTACCCTAAAGGTCAGAAGGGTGGAAAGATGTGGTTCCGCAAATCCCAAGGAGTCATGCCGGATACACGTGGTCAGTTTACCCCTAGAGGCAGAGGGGGTCCACAGAACCAGGGAAGCAGAGAGCCTCTCTCTGACAAGCCCTTTCAGCATCCCTGAGATGTTGCCCGACTGTCCATCCTTGGAGGCAGTCGGGGGAAGACTATCGCTGTACCCAGAAGCCTGGCGTTCCCTCACTCAAGACAGATGGGTACAGTCGATCATATCCGAGGGTTACAAAATTCCTTTCGAGGAAAGTCCCTTTTCTCACTCAAATTCCCTTCCAGATGTACCACCCGGTCTAAGGGAAGTTGCAGAGTTAGAAGTATTAAAACTTCTACAAAAAAGAGCCATTCAGCCAGTTACAGCAGACCATTCAGAGCCCGGAATCTACTCAAGATTCTTTTTGGTCCCCAAAAAGACGGGAGACTGGAGACCAATATTGGATCTCAGCAGACTTAAGTCTGTGAGGAAGACAAGATTTCGAATGGTCACACTTCAGTCAATTCTGCCCTTCCTAGAGAAGGACAACTGGATGTGCTCAATAGATCTTCAGGACACGTACTATCACATAAAAATTCAGACGCTCCAGAAGATTTCTCCGCTTTCGGCTGGGGTCCAGTCATTTCCAATTCAGAGCCCTGCTCTTTGGTCTCACTACAGCCCCCAGAGTGTTCACCAAATGTATGGCAGTGGTCACGGCTCACCTGAGACGTCAAGGATTCCAGGTGTTTCCGTATCTCGACGACTGGCTCCTTTCAGCCACCACCAGGCATCAACTTATACAAGCCAGGGATTACACAATAGACCTTTGTTCTCATTTGGGCATCTCAATCAACTTCGAAAAGTCATCCTTATCGCCCTGCCAGTCTATTACCTTCATAGGCGCAAACTTAAACACTGTTCGGATGTCAGCTACCCTTACAGAACAAAGAGTTTCAGACATTCAGACTCACGTCAGGATCATTCTGGCCAGCAAGAAAATACAGGCCAGAATGGTTCTAAAGGTATTGGGTCTCATGGCTGCGGCCATTACTCTTCTTCCCCTGGCTCGATTCTACATGCGCCTTCTTCAGTGGATGCTGTTCACACAGTGGTCATACCAGCAACTTCCAATGCGTCACCAGATTCTGGTGAGACAGACATGCAAAGAGCATCTTGCTTGGTGGATCACATCATCTCAGGTTCACCAAGGCAGGTGCTTTGTACCTCCGTCCCCGATGGCCACTGTCACCACGGATGCCTCCCTGATCGGGTGGGGGGGTCATTATCAGGGCAGGATGGTTCATGGGACGTGGCAACCGTTCGAGTACCATCTGCACATAAATGTCCTGGAGATGAGAGCAGTGCTTTTAACGTTGCAAGCCCTCAACGACTTTCTTCCCGTAGGGACAATTGCAGTCCACACAGACAACATGTCTGTAGTTTGGTATATCAACAAACAGGGCGGAACCAAGTCCTACCCCTTGTGTCGAAGCTCTCAGACTTTGGCAATGGGCGATCTCCTCTCATCGGTTTCTGGTAGCAACGCATATCCCTGGGAAAACCAACATTATAGCGGACAGATTGAGCAGAGCTATCCTCATGCCTCACGAGTGGTCTCTCAAGCAATCTATAGCGGAAGAGATTTTTCTGGAATGGGGTCGCCCATGTTGCGATCTTTTGCTACTCCCCAAAACAGCAAATGTCCAGACTTCTTCAGCCTCTTCCCTCTATCAGGCCATCCCCAGAGACGCTCTGACCCAGGATTGGCCCCAGGGACTTCTTTATGCCTTCCTCCATTTCCTCTGATCCCTCAGGTGATCCAGAAAGCTACCGTTTGAGAGCCAAATTGATTCTCATTGCCCCTTACTGGCCTCGACAAGTTTGGTTCCCGTTCCTCCATCATCACCTTTTGGTGCAGCCGTGGCATCTGGACCCAGTGCCAGATCTTCTGATTCACCAATCCGGTCAGCTGCACCGGTCAATCCCTTCTCTCAACCTCACAGCATGGTTGCTCCACTTCCTTCCTTAGCCAGGCTTCCTTTGATCTCTAACCCAGTTAGAGACATCATTGTAGCTTCACTAAAATCCTCTACCAGGAGGATTTACACAAGCAAATGGAAACGTTTCTCTTATTGGGCTAAGGCCCAAAATATTGATCCATTTACTGCCCCTGTTCAGGCAGTTCTGGACTTCTTAGCAGAGATTTTTCATGCAGGCTCCTCTTCTTCCACAGTGAGAGTTCAATTGGCTGCTATTTCCAATTTTCATGTCGGGATAGCAGATCATAATATTATGTCCCATAGGCTCTGCAGGGCCTTCTTGAAAGGAATTTTCCTACTAAAACCTCCAATCAGGAATCCTCCTCCTCAGTGGGATCTAAATTTAGTGCTGACATCCTTGATTCTTCCCCCCTTCGAGCCAGCTGTTTCTTGTTACCTGAAATATCTTTCTTGGAAAACGTTATTTCTAGTGGCTATTACATCTGCCAGGAGGGTGTCTGAACTTCATGCTCTTCGTTCGACCCCTATTTATTTTTTCACAAAGACAGAGTATCTTTGAGAACTAACCCAACCTTTTACCTAAGGTCGCTCAAAGAACAATTTGAATCAATCCATTGATCTCCGGTATTTTTCCTAACTATTCAGACAGAGCTGAACAAAAGCTACATTATCTTGATGTCCATCGTCAACTTGGATATTATTTGGACAGAACAAAAATTTAGAAAATCTGATCAACTTTTTGTTTCCTATGCGGATAATAAAAAGGCCTTCCTGTTTCTAAAGTGACTTTGTCCAGATGGCTTTCTTGGTCATCACTGAAATTTATCAGCTCAGGGGAAAACAGCTGTGCTCAAAACCTAAAGCACATTCAACTAGGAGTTTAGCTACTTCTACAGCTTTTCAAGCTAGACTTCCTTTGGACACTATTTGTGCAGCAGCCACTTGGGCTACTCCTCACACTTTTGTTTCCCATTACAAATTGGACTTGGCCTCCAGGGACAGAGCCAGTTTTGGCTCTACAGTCCTCAAGAGTTTGTTCCATTGAGCCACCCAGGATAGAGGTGCTAGGGACGCGGTCCCATCAAGCAAGAATGAAGGCGAGATTGACAACTTAACATTAAGAAGTTATGTACCTACCATAACGTTCCATGTTAGTTGTCTTCTCGCCTTCTTTCTTGCGACCCTCCCTCCTTCCCCTGGCCTGGACAGACCTTGTATAAGAAACTATTATGCTAAAGACCATTCAGACCTGGTCCTTTTCCATCTGTAAGTTTCTTCTTCCTTTGGGAAGTATTTCATGCTTGGTGTTATTGCCCTTTGTCAACAAACGAGATCTGGGTACTTACCGCCTTGCATCATGGGATATGGGGCTGCCTCGAGCTGGTAAAAGTGACTCTCGAGCTTAGCAAGTGCTGAAGTCGAGCTGAGGGATCGGCTCGAACCCATCAAGCAAGAAAGAAGGCGAGAGAAGACAACTAACATGGAACGTTATGGTAGGTACATAACTTCTTATTTTAGCAGACAGATTGAGCAGAGCTATTCTCATGCCTCACGAGTGGTCTCTCAAACAATCTATAGAGGAGGAGATATTTCTAGAATGGGGCCGCCCATGTTGCGATCTTTTTGCTACTCCCCAAAACAGCAAATGCCCAGACTTCTTTTCTCTCCTCCCACTGCCAGGCCATCCCCCCAGAGACGCTCTAACCCAGGATTGGCCCCAGGGACGACTTTATGCCTTTCCTCCTTTTCAGCTGATTCCACAAGTACTCCAGAAAGCCACCGTTTTGAGCCAAAATGATTCTCATTGTTCCATATTGGCCTCGACAAATTTGGTTCCCGTTACTCCGTCACCTTTTGGTGCAGCCGTGGCATCTGGACCCAGTACCAGACCTTCTGATTCACCAATCGGGTCAGCTGCACCGGTCTATCCCTTCTCTCAACCTCACAGCATGGTTGCTCCACTTCCTTCCTTAGCCAGGCTTCCTATGATCTCTAATCCTGTTAGAGACATCATAGTAGCTTCCCTAAAATCCTCTACTAGAAGGATTTATACCAGCAAATGGAAATGCTTTTCTTGTTGGGCAAAAGCTAAAAATATTGATCCCTTTACTGCTCCAGTCCAAGCAGTTCTGGATTTCTTATCGGAAATCTTTCACGCGGGCTCTTCTTCTTCCACGGTCAACGTTCAGTTGGCTGCTATCTCGAACTTTCATGTCGGGTTCGCAGATCACAACATTATGTCCCACAGGCTTTGTAGAGCCTTCTTAAAAGGAATTTTTCTCCTGAAACCTCCAGTCAGGAGTCCTCCTCCTCAATGGGACCTAAATTTAGTGCTGACATCCTTGATTCTTTCTCCCTTCGAGCCAGCTGTTTCATGTTCCCTGAAATTTCTTTCATGGAAAACTCTATTCCTGGTTGCTATTACGTCGGCTAGGTTGCTATTACGTCGGCTAGGAGAGTATCTGAACTTCATGCTCTCTCTGTTCGTCCCCCCTATTTGATCTTCCACAAAGACAGAGTATCCTTGAGAACTAATCCGACCTTTTTGCCTAAGGTCGCCTCAAAGAGTAATTTGAATCCATCTATTGACCTTCCTGTATTTTTCCCAAACTACTCAAACAGATCGGAACAAAAATTACATTATCTTGATGTTCACCGCCAACTCAGATATTATTTGGACAGAACGAAACAATTCAGGAAATCCGATCAGCTCTTTATTTCTTATGCTGATAACAAAAAAGGCCTTCCAGTCTCAAGTGACCTTATCTAGATGGCTTTCTTCTGTCATCTCTGAAATCTATCAGCTCAGGGGAAAACAGCTGTGCTCGAAACCTAAAGCGCATTCAACCAGAAGCTTAGCCACTTCCACAGCCTTTCAGGCTAGACTTCCATTAAGACACTATTTGTGCAGCAGCCACTTGGGCCACTTTTCATACCTTTGTTTCTCATTACAAATTGGATTTGGCCTCCAGGGACAGAGCCATTTTTGGCTCTACGGTTCTCAAGAGTCTGTTCCATTGAGCCACCCAGGATAGAGGTACTAGGGACGCGGTCCCATCAAGCAAGAATGAAGGCGAGATTGACAACTTAACATTGAGAAGTTATGTACCTACCATAGCGTTCCATGTTAGTTGTCTTCTCTCGCCTTCTTTCTTGCGACCCTCCCTCCTTCCCCCTGGCCTGGACAGACCTTTTTCTCCCTACATGGAAGAATGCTTCTTAAGACCATACAGTTCTGGTCTTTCTAACCCATCCTTCAGGCTTTTTTCTCTGCCTTCTTTCTTCCTTTTGGGAAGTTTTTTATGCTAGGTGTTATTGCCTATAGACAACAAATGAGATCTGGGTACTTACCGCCTTGCATCATGGGATATGGGGCTGCCTCGAGCTGGTAAAAGTGACTCTCGAGCTTAGCAAAGTGCCGAGTCGGAGCCGAGGATCGGCTCTGAACCCATCAAGCAAGAAAGAAGGGAAGAGAAGACAACTAACATGGAACGTTATGGTAGGTACATAACTTCTCATTATGGTGAGTACTTAACTTTTATTGAAGTACCATTCCCAAAACACTCATGTTCTTTTAGATGTGTATTCATGGTTGCATAGAATGTGATTGTTTTATCAGTACTTTAATTTTTCAGTCATGATCTTCAGAACCGAATAACAGAAATGGAGGGACAAAAACAGAAGATACATGAGGATACAAAGCATGTCAGTGAGAAGAGCAGCAAACTTGCAGAAGAGATGAAAGAGAAAAATAAAGCGCTGAAGGACATTGAAAAGTAAGGGGAAGAATAATGTGGTAATGCTTGGCTGATGCACATGAAACTAGTTTTGAATTAATTGGCCTTTTAAGGTAGCAGTTATTTTCATATTTTCTGTGAAACAGGTCTTGCTTTTATTTTATATTTTTTTTGAAGAGGGTAGTAGGGAAGTTCTAGTACATGAAGTACAAACAGAATTTTTAAGTTAACTTTATTCTGTCTGGCAGTATTTAAAATACATATTGCAATGTTAAGATAACTGTACATAAATCAGCAAGGATTCATATACTTGATATACTCCAAGTATACTTAAATAACTATGCAGTAGATTAGATATCACACTACAGAGTACTTAAATGTCCTATTCAGTGTTGCAGTATTCTTTGCATATGGGTTGTATTCTACCTATTGACCCGCCCTCAGGCCTGTATGCAAAAGCTTAGAACCACTGCTTGTGCGTGGGTTGTTGCACTAAGGCACAGACGTCTGTCATAAAAGGGACGTACAATCTTAAGACCTTTTTTGCTGCCATTTGGAAAAATTGACCTGCACGTTTGGTCTGCTGTTGGATACGGTTGTCTTCCAGTTTCCGTTAAGTACCCCATAGGGGATTTTGTATATTGTTACTGCCTTTGTCATCCAGGAAGGGTAAGTGTAGGTGTGGAAGGCAAATTCCACATAAAGATGGAAGCTAGCTTTGTTTTGTTTAGGGCTTAATCACAACCACCGGTCGTGCTCTTTGTCAAGCTTTTATTCCTAAAGCGGTGCATAGTCACCTGTCAGCCTTGAGCCTTTAATCTGTTCTTCATTCAAGACAGATTGGTCTCTGTTCTGTCCTTGGAACAGACTCTGCTGTTATAACAAGCTCGCGCTAGCCAAAAAACTCTCAAGCTAAGATTATCCATAGTGCCCCCTCTCCTTCTCAGATCTCGTTTGGTGCATAGAGTTTCAAGACAAGTTAGGCCAGGTCTCAAGCTAAGTTTTGTTTATGCGATAATTTAACTTTTGGAAATTTTCTCTCCTAATCCTTTAGTCGTTTACATTTAGATACAGATGTTCGTGTTTCACTGCTGCAGTCATTACTCTTGGGTTATCCTGCTGGCACGCTACCCGCAGTAGGCCTGAATTCCAAAGTCCTGGTCCGGCGTCTGTTGCTGTCGCCTCTTCCCTGACGTCAGTGTGCCAGGGGTATAAAAGATGCAGCAGACGCCATTTTCCTCAGTCTTTCTTGCCGCACTGTGCCCAAAGCAAAAGCAGCTCACAAGTGGTGGTCGGCCGACTCGTGAGATTTTCAAATCCGAATTTCAGAACCAAAGTTTTCATTAAAGTTAAGTACCCCATTGGGGAAACTTTTTTCTTGCTCCAGACCGATGTCAGAAAAAGTTAACAATTGTATTTCTTGTGGGAAGGAAATACCTCAAGGATTTTCACTCTTACTGTATTCCTTGCCTAGGCCCCGATTACAACGATGTTCATAGTGTTTCACTGCTGCAGTCATTACACTTGGGTTATCCTGCCGTCAGGCGGTCCCGCAGTCTGCCAGAGTTCCAAAGTCGTGGTCCGGCGTCTGTTGCTGTTGCTTCTTCCCTGACGTCAGTGCGCCAGGGGTATATAAGATGCAGCAGACGCCATTTTCTTCTGTCTTTTTCTGCGTGGTGCCCGAAGCAAAATCAGTTGGCAAGTGCCGGTCGGCAGACTCCTGAGATTTTCGAATTTCAGAACTGAAGTCTTCAATAAAGATAAAAGTACCCCGTTGGGGAAACTTTTTCTTGCCTCAGACCGATGTCTGTAAAAGTTAATTGCATTTCTTGTGGGAAGCAAATACCTCATAAGGATTTTCATTCTTACTGTATTCCCTGCCTAGGCCCAGAGAACAGCGTCACTAGTTGGCGGTTTTGTGCTAGATTTAACAAGCGCACTATTAAATGTCTGTCTGATTTTGCTCGCCATTATTTTGGCCGAAGGTTCAATTATACCATGCCGTCGGAACAGACTACCGGAATACACAAAAAAAAACGGTAAGACAAAGATAAGGACAGGCATCCGAGGGCCAAAACTGATGAAGCCTCTTCTAGGCCAGTGGCCGGTTCTCAGTGAGGTGCTTTCACAGCCCCTAACACCCGCTACCTCAGAGCCACAGGCCACCTCCGACTTCCATGTGGAGATTTCTAGGCCTCTGGAAACAAAAGGTATTGGGTCTATGGAAATTAACTCCTCAGATGGGTCTGGAGCTGCTGAGCAGGCATCAGCTTCTGAGGCTGTGTTCAGACCTTCACAGCTTACCATCTAAACGACAAGTCTAAAACTCCATTAAAGACAAAGAAACAAGTACAGCATTCACCAGGACAGGCCTCCATGCCTAAAAAACAGATGCTCAAAATGGCCGAAGACCTAATTACTCTGATCAGGGGTTCCCATCCCCCTCCTGATAAAAGGCCTAGGCAGGATACAGACTGATTCCTCTGACCAGGTTTCCATTTCTTCTCATTCCTCTTCAGACAAGGGATACTCTTTACCCCTCTATGATGACTCTGATGCTGAAGAATCGATCCCTTCAGCCTCTCCTGAGGATTACTCTTTTGGGGAAACTCTACATACCATGAGGGAGCATTTCCAGTGGAAGAGCCAGGATTATTCAGAATCCAAGAAAAGTCTCAGATTTTCTTTTATTGCCTCAGCACAGGCCCCTTGCTATTCCGCCTGTTAGATATTGTGGATGATGTGTTCTCTGAATCCAGCTTAACCCCTGAATCTCTGCCCTCAGCACCAGTCAAGCCAGATAGGTACAACAGAGTCCCTGACTCTCTCAAATTCCTTTATAAAAACCCTACTGCTGACCCAGAAACTATTTGCCAGGGTCCCAAAGGGGTAAAGGCTTCCACTGCTAAAAATCCAGTTCCCTCTGGCAGGGATTCTAGAGCATTAGATAGATGGGGTAAGAAAGTTTACACTTCTGCAACTCTAGCAGTAAGGGCTTTAAATTGCCAGTTCCACATGCTTAAATGCCAACAATACTTAAGCATGATATCTTAGGTTCATAGGTTCATAGGTTTATACTAGGCTATCTGCCCTAAGGCATTTATAAGCCTAGCCCAAATTATTCTTATATGAAAAATACTGTGCCCATTAGTTTGTTGTGCCTCTGTCCAGCAGTGACCCAGAGATGATTCGGGGTAAACCTCGATCTCCCATCCACAGGTCTAGATTTCTCTTGAACAGTGTCAGCGAGGTGCTCTGCCTCACATGGACGGGATTTTATTCCACAGCATAGGGAGTCTCTGAGTGATAAATCTATCCCTCCAGCGTCCTATTTATATCCGTGCTAAGGTTTAAGTCGCTTGCTCTAGTGGTTTTGGTGGATTTGGATTTTTGAGGTGGCCCATGTCCACTAATTCCGGGTGGGACATGGCCTTGTTTGTCAGGCACATGCCACCTCTGAGCAGGCGGTATGCGACTGCATAGAGCTGGAGTTTCTTCAATCTGGCAGCATATGACAGATTTTGGAGTCCTTATCCTTTTGGTGAGGAACTTTTGGGGTCTCTCCAATTGCTGCAGATGTCGGGTGAGATACATCCCGAATGGGGCATTGTACTCGATCATTGGTCTGATAAGTGAAGAGTACAGGGAACAATGACCTCACTAGATCTGGATGTGAATCCCTTCATGATCAGGCGGGCAATGTAGAAGGTCTTTCTAACCACTTTAGCAATGTGAGTGTCAAAGAAAGGCCACTGTCAACCTGGGTCCCCAGGTCCTGATAACCTCTTCTGTGCTTAGTGGATTGCCACCTATATGGTAGCTTGGGGTTACCTTGTTTTCCCGAAGGGTATGACTATACATTTTTGGCGTTTAACTTCAGGCCATGGCTCTGGCACCAGCTATCTGTTTCCGTGAGTCCCTTCTGAAGGATATCAGTGTCGATGCACTTTCCACTATGGCGCAGTTTGCAGTCATCTGCAAACTTTGTCAATAAAGTCCTCCCATGTTGGCCTGTACTTCTGAGAAGTAGATGCCAAACAATAGGGGCCAAGGACCGAGCCCTGTGGGACACCACTTGTGACGGCTTGGAGTCTGACACAGCGCCAGCAACTCTAACCCTGTGGGTTCTGTCCTTAAGCCAGTTTGCAACCCATCTTGTGACATATGGGTTTACATTTAAGCTGGTAAGTTTTCTACAATACCGAGTGGGGTATTGTGTCTTTGCAAGGTCAAGGTAGGCTGTATGGACTGCCTTTCCTCATCAATGGCCTTGGTGACTATTTGAAGAAGTCGACCAAGTTCAAAAGGCATGATCTTCCCTTGACAAAGCCAAACTGGGTGGTCCAATGTCTGCAAGTCCCTATATCTTTGTTTATGAGCTCCATTATGATCCTCTCCATAGCTTTGCAGACTAGACTTGTTAAGCTTATGGGGCGTAATTACCAGGGTCCGTGGGCGCCACCTTTGTGGAGTGGGACCACAGTTGCCGTCACGCCACTCCTTGGGCACGTATCCTGTGGTAAGGCTGAGATTAAACAGCTGCCTTGTGTGCGGGTTTAATTCCTCATTTAGCTGTGTAGCACACAGCCGGGGACACCATCCGGTCCCATTGATGCTGTGTTTTAGCTTTAGAGAGCAGCATTCACCTGCGCAGTTGAGCGGTCGGGGAGGCTACACTCGGGTAGGATAGTTCTCTCCTTTAGGGAGAGGGGTGAAGTTTGCACTGAACCTGTCTGCCAGTATGTTGGCAATGTCTGTGGGTTCAGTGATTTTTGTATCATTTTGGACTAATTCTGAGCATATCTGTGAGTTTCCACCCAGGTTCCTAACATAGCTGAAAAAGGCCTTATGATTGTCCTTTGAATCCATGGCAATTTTTCTCTCAAAATTGGCCTTAGTTGATTTTATGAGTGCTCGTAATTTTTTACTAATAATGATCAGGGGTGACTTCCCTTTTATGGATTTTGTTCTATCATGTAATAGCTTTCTCCTCTTATTGTAAAGTTTGTTAATGGCTGGGGTCCACCAGACTGGACGTTTGCCCTTTGTGGAAAGAGTCTTGGTTTTATTTGGGATTGCCTGATCCATGCAGTCCTGGAGGTGTTCATAGAAGGCATTTGTAAGGGCTTCCATGATTGGGTTGTGGTTTCCTCTGACTCAGGGGCCTTGAAGGATACCACACCAGTCTTGAGTAGTGTGAAGTTTGCTTTAGAAGTTCTTCACTATGGTCTTTTTGTTTGGGGTGGGGCGGGATGTGGATTTCCAGTGAGATTAGTTTATGATCAGATCTCACCAATGAGGGATATACTTCGGTGTGGAGCATTTTGTCCCCATGTTTGTGACAATGAGATCTAGTATATTTTCTCCTCTCGTGGGAACAGTGACTAGCTGTTCCATGGCATTTAATTTATGAACTCCAGGAACCGTTGGGCTAGAAAGTTAGGGCTTGAGTAATGTTCCCAGTCTATATTCGGGTAGTTGAAGTCACCCAATATGATGGTGTTTGGAGATACATTTATACCCTCAGTGTCTTCAGGAAGGCTGTGTGGGGTTCCTGAGTTTGAGAGGGTGGCCTGTAGCATGCTACAATTTGTAGAGCAGTTTTGCCTATTGTTAGTTGCACCTGGATGGTTTCCGAAGTTTCATGCGTTGCCATCAACCTGGAGGTGTGAGTATCCTTTATGAATATGGATACACCCCCTCCTTTTGTGGAGTGGTCCGGGTTTTGGGGCCGGAGCATGATATGAGGTAAAACCTAATAGTGCTGGGGTGCTCTCAGGAGCCTTGAACCAGGTTTCAGTTACAGCACAGACATCGATGTTCTCCATACTGAGAAGGGCCTCGAGTGCGTGCATTTTGAGATTTAGACTTCTGGCATTGAGCAGCATTACCTCAATTTCTTCCCATTTTTGTTTTCTAGGGTGGTAGGTTTAGAATTTGAGCCTTGCCTAAAAAGGCACTATGGGGTGGCAAGAGCCTTAGCCAATATCCGGAATCCCAGGGTGACAGGTGCAAGCCGTCCCTTGCGACAGCGTGGCTTGTCAAGCATGTCATCCCAGGCAGACAGACACTGGATCCCCTTTGAATGACACCAGACATTAAGCCAATTGTTAAAGCTGATCATCTTGTCTCTATATTGTGGCATCATTCTTGGTGAAGGAAGGATACTGCTCAGGGTTAGGGTCTTACCTGCCTGGGCTACATAATCAGAGAGCTCCTCTATGTCTCTTTTCATGCAGTCCAGGGATGCGTCTCAGGTCGTTCACACCAGCATGGACAATGACTGTGTCATATTTGTACTTGCTGTGGAGTGACCAGTGCTTGTGTTATGTGGCGGATTCTAGCCCGATAGGCAGCTTACTGTGACCCTCTCCTTGTTCAGCCTGGTGAGTGGGGCGTCACTGTGTCTGACTATGGAGTCACGTATGACAAGTATGTTTGGTGTTGTATTTGGCCTTAGGGCTGTGACTGCTTTGCACACTGCTTTTGTGGTTTATGTGTTGCTTGTGGGGTGTCTTGAGGTAGCAGTTGTTTGGGTGTCTGCTTTGGAGGCCTCTGCTGTTTAGGTAAATTTTACTCAGAGCCTCCGAGTATGTCTTTGTGTGTTTATGTGTTTGATTCAGTGGAGTGGTAGCATTATGTGAGGCTGGTTTTGTGGTGTGTGTAGTTGCCTTCTCCTCCTGTCTGGTCTTGCCAGTCCTGAGTTGAGAGCTCAGCCTCCAGTTTGGCTAAATAGCTGCATCTCTACAAGTATTTGTGTTATGTGGGAGGAGGAGAGGGTTGTCTGTGTACATGAGGCAGTTATAACATTGCCTCAAGATTCCCAGATTCACCAGCTGGACGGAGAGGAGATTGACAACTGACCTTTGGACATGCTAGAATAATATTGGGAAATCCTTAATTGAAAACAAGGGCCAGTGGGGAGTGAGGGTGTAGTGCTTTTAATTTTTAGTGCTGACTTATATAATTGCTTTAGTGAGCAAGTGCCAGGTAACTTGAGTGCAATGTGATACAAGTAACTAAATGCAAAAGCGACAAACAGTAACTTTCTTTCAAGTGAAACAAGGAAATAAGTACAGTAAGCAATGCAGATATCACTAGTGATCCACAGAAGCTGAGAAGTTGCGTATTAGGTGAATTAGCTTCCAGGAAATAACAAGCAAACAAACAACAAGTATATAAACAAAGCTAGATTCAGTAGGCCTGGATCTAGTCTATGATAGAGCAAACAAGGTGAACCAATTTCAGTAAGATACAGTTCAAATATTCAGGCACTATAAACCTTTAACCAGAAAATTCCCAGCTCAGAAGGGCAGAGTCCAGCCTCTTCTCCCACAAGAGTGCAGTCCACGAGCCTTCTTAATGTAAAATAACTGGCCTGAAGCCCAAGTGCCTAAACCAGAACTAATACACTTGGACACTGGGCTCTCAATCAGCAGTTCCCAACTTAGAAGGATGAAAGCTACCTGTCCTGCCACCACAGTGCTTGCCACAAACCTTCCTAATGTAAAACAACTGGTCTGAAGCCCAAGTGCTTAATCCAAAAGACTTGAATGATAGCTACACTTTAATCAAGTTACAACCAAGCAGTAATAAATACCATTGAATACTTTAGAGAATGTCTGGATTAGTGCTCAAGTTACACAAACAAAGCTAGATCCAGCAGGCCCGAATCCAGTCTATGCCACAGCAAACAAGGCACCAACTTCAGTAAGAAACAGTTCAGATATGCATGCACTATAAGCCTTTAACCAGAAATTCCCAGCTCAGAAGGGCAGAGTCCAGCCTCTCCTCCCACAAGAGTGCAGACCACGAACCCTCTTAATGTAAAATAACTGGCTTGAAAGCCCAAGTGCTTAAACCAGAATTAATACACTTTTAGAATAACAGACACTGAGCCCTCAATCAGCAGTTCTCAACCTAGAAGGATGTAAGCTACCTGTTCTGCCACAACAGTGCAGACCACAAACCTCTCGGTGCAAAACAACTAACTGGTCCGAAGCCCAAGTGTTTAAACCAAAAGGCTTAGAATGAGTTACACCAAGCAGTAATAAATACAATTGAGTATTTTAAGATGATGCAAAAGTAAAAGAAGTAGGTAAAAACACAAGTACAGTAAAAGCAGATGAAATTTTTTTTTTTTTTTTTTTTTTTTCTGAACAAGTGCTGAGATCAAAGAAACAGATTTGAGTGCTGAAACTAGAAAACTGGCTAGTTACAAGAAAAAAAAAAAACAAGCTAGAAGGCTTCCCTCAAACACAGAAGGGCTTGGGGGCTCAGAAGCCTACAAATAGTCTGTACCACTTAACAAGAAAGGCAGGAAATAAGCTTTTTTTTTCTATTTCCCAGATGCTCTCTTTGTACACAGTAGGAGTGCCTGAAATCAGAATATGATCTCACTGCACTCAGTTGAGTGAGCAAATGAGATGGGCCCAGAGGCAGGCTGAGGGGCGGGCAGTTATAATGCCACTAAGATTAACACCAAAACAAAAACAGGGCAGGTGGGTGGGAATAACTGAAGAGCAGAATAACCAGTTAAAAATTCCTTCAACACTCCTTCATACACAGTTTAAATCAATTTAAATACTGTATTTTTAAAAGTAAAGTGCATAAAAGGTACTTAAATTCTCTTATCGTCCAGTTGAATATAACCAAGTTCTTAGCTTGCCAAGCTGAAGTTTTAAAGCAGGAATTATTTCACATGCACCAGTTTAAATATGCAAGGACAGGAAATCACTGAATGTGGCTACCCCACCTGTAATTACTAGCAAATAACAAAATTCAGCCAACACTAGCTTTTAGTTCAAGTTACTGAAGAGCAGAATAACCAGTTAAAATTCCTTCAACACTCCTTCATACACAGTTTAAATCAATTTAAATACTGTATTTTTAAAAGTAAAAGTGCATAAAAGGTACTTAAATTCTCTTATACGTCCAGTTGAATATAACCAAGTTCTTAGCTTGCCAAGCTGAAGTTTTAAAGCAGGAATTATTTCACATGCACCAGTTTAAATATGCAAGGACAGGAAATCACTGAATGTGGCTACCCCACACCTGTAATTACTAGCAAATAACAAAATTCAGCCAACACTAGCTTTTAGTTCAAGTTACTGAAGAGCAGAATAACCAGTTAAAATTCCTTCAACACTCCTTCATACACAGTTTAAATCAATTTAAATACTGTATTTTTAAAGTAAAAGTGCATAAAAGGTACTTAAATTCTCTTATCGTCCAGTTGAATATAACCAAGTTCTTAGCTTGCCAAGCTGAAGTTTTAAAGCAGGAATTATTTCACATGCACCAGTTTAAATATGCAAGGACAGGAAATCACTGAATGTGGCTACCCCACACCTGTAATTACTAGCAAATAACAAAATTCAGCCAACACTAGCTTTTAGTTCAAGTTACTGAAGAGCAGAATAACCAGTTAAAAATTCCTTCAACACTCCTTCATACACAGTTTAAATCAATTTAAATACTGTATTTTTAAAAGTAAAGTGCATAAAAGGTACTTAAATTCTCTTATCGTCCAGTTGAATATAACCAAGTTCTTAGCTTGCCAAGCTGAAGTTTTAAAGCAGGAATTATTTCACATGCACCAGTTTAAATATGCAAGGACAGGAAATCACTGAATGTGGCTACCCCACACCTGTAATTACTAGCAAATAACAAAATTCAGCCAACACTAGCTTTTAGTTCAAGTTACTGAAGAGCAGAATAACCAGTTAAAATTCCTTCAACACTCCTTCATACACAGTTTAAATCAATTTAAATACTGTATTTTTAAAAGTAAAGTGCATAAAAGGTACTTAAATTCTCTTATCGTCCAGTTGAATATAACCAAGTTCTTAGAAGTTTTAAAGCAGGAATTATTTCACATGCACCAGTTTAAATATGCAAGGACAGGAAATCACTGAATGTGGCTACCCCCACACCTGTAATTACTAGCAAATAACAAAATTCAGCCAACACTAGCTTTTAGTTCAAGTTACTGAAGAGCAGAATAACCAGTTAAAAATTCCTTCAACACTCCTTCATACACAGTTTAAATCAATTTAAATACTGTATTTTTTAAAAGTAAAAGTGCATAAAAAGGTACTTAAATTCTCTTATACGTCCAGTTGAATATAACCAAGTTCTTAGCTTGCCAAGCTGTTTGGTGTTAAGGCAGACGAGGTATTAAAGAAAATGGAGGATAAGGCAAAATCTATGCAAACAGTGAGGGATTTCTTACAGGTACAGACACTTCGATTTAGCAGAAATTGGCCTTCTAAAAATTGGTCCTTTCCAGTGTCTAACAGACCACAGAGGCCGATACAGACACCCAAGAGGCAGATCTCAGCCCCAAGGCTCTTACAGACCACGACAGTGGGGTGCTTCAACCCCAAAAGGAGAAGACAAGTCACAACCTTATAGGAAACAGTCCCAGTGACTTGCCCCTTCAAATGCCAAGCACTTGCCTTTTGGCAGCTCCCTTACGGGGAAAACTAGCACTTTTTTCACAAAATTGGCATATAATCACCCAAGACAAATGGGTTCTGAATATTGTGTCTTAAGGTTGCAGGTTCCACTTTCACTCTACCTAGGCCAAAAGGAATGCCAGACCTGCCACAAAATCAATGGGCAGAGGCAAAAAAACAAATTACAGCCCTCATGGACATGAGAGCTATTCAAAAAGTGCCACAAGAGGAACAAGGACAAGGATTTTACCCAAGACTTTTCTTGATCCCCAGAAAGGACAAAGCCTGGAGACCCATACTGGACCTATCTACTCTAAATACTTACCTGGATGTCCCGAAATTCAAAATGTTGACACTACAGCAACTTCTTCCCATGCTGGGCAAGAAGGCTTGGCTTGTTACTTTGGACCTCAAAGAGGCATACCTGCATGTCCCAATCAGACAAAATTGCAGAATATACCTCAGATTCATAGCTGGCACAATGCATTACCAATTCTCTGCACTGCCCTTTGGCTTATCTACTGCGCCCAGGGTGTTCACAAAATGTTTGGCACCAGTAATTGCATTTTGCAGACAAAAAGGAATTCAAATATATCCCTATTTGGACGACTGTCTTATTCAAGCAGAGAGAGCAAGGACATTCTTCTAAAGCATCTGACGTTTGTAAAAAGATTGCTAATTTGCCTAGGGTACACAGTAAACGAAAAAGTTGAAACTAGCGCCCTCACAAGAGATAATATTCCTGGGTGACAGCTCAAATACAACTCCAGATGTCTTATCTCATGCCAGACAAGCAAAGACAACTGACTCGGTACTTTCAATTGATGGCAACAAAAACCCAACTCCCTGCAAGAAAAATTCTTCAGGCTTTGGGGTTCATGGCGTCCTGCATACTTCTAATACCATATGCCAGACTGCATATGAGGAAATTACAATGGTACCTAAAAAGTGTTGTGACTCAACACGGTCACAGTTTGGAAACAGTAATACCACTTATTCCCTGCCTACAACAGGAGTTTCGATGGTGGGCACAGGCATGTCACCACAACAAGGGACAGCCTTTCACTTTACCCACAGCCAGGCAGACACAGATGCTTAGGATTACGCCTGGGGAGCACACATGGCAGGAAAATGTTTTCAGGGCAAGTGGGTCGCAGACCAAATGCATCTTCACATCAATCAAAAAGAGATGCTAGCTGTACAAAATGCCCTAACTGCTTTCAAGGACCTTCTGCATCCAGGACAACTATTACTAAAGACTGACAACACCACAGTTATGTGGTACATAAACAAGCAAGGGGACACTCATTCCTATCCCCTCTGCAGACAAGCCATGACTTTGTGGAACACAGCACTGACCTATCAGGTTCATCTGCAAGCACAATTCCTGCCAGGAAAGAAAAACACTGGCAGACTTAAGCAGAAACATAATGGATCCTCACAAGTGGAAATTAAATCCACAAGTATTCAGCATGATCACACAAAAATGGGGGTGCCCAGACATGGATCTTTTTGCCTCCCCTCTGAACTGTCAACTACAGAAATTCTGCACAAGGACTTGCACACAAGCATGGAAAGTGGATGCCCTCTTGTTCAGCTGGAAAACCCTAAAAGTTTGTTTTCCCACCACTGCCTCTCCTTTCAAAGGTTCTCCTAAAAGCCAGACAGGAAAGGCCAAAAATGATTCTGATTGCCCCCAGACTGGCCACGCCAGCACTGGTACCCAATCTTAGAGCTTGGCTCAAGGCCCAGCATGGATTTTTACCTCAAATTCCTCATCTTCTGACTCAACAAAACAATCGGATCCTGCACAGCCAGCTCAAAACCTTAAACCTGGCTGCATGGCAGATTACTTAGCCAAACAGCCAACACCTCTCTAAAGCTGTTATGGGTGTCATTTTGGAGGCCAGGAGGCCCAGCACCAGGAAATCCTGTTCAGAAAAGTGGAAGAGATTCTGCGCCTGGAACCAGGCTCAAAGCTTTGACCCTCTTGTTCCAAACATTCCTCAGATATTACAATACCCGAGATGCTGGACAAAGGCCTATCCATTTCATCCTTTAAGATCCACGCCTCTGCCATCTCAGCTCATTACAACACTGATCCTCCTATTTTCTCTCATCCATTATTAAAACAGTACCTCAGAGGGCCTAAAAACACGAGACCACCCCGGAGAGCACCAACACCAACTTGGGACCTCAACTTTGTCTTTGAAAAACTAACTTTACCTCCTTTTGAGCCAGCTAATTCAGCAGAATTAAAATGTGTCGTGGAAAACTGCTCTGCTTCTGGCAATAACCTCAGCATGGAGAGTCTGTGTTGGTCACTAATGGCAGTGGAACCTTGCATCATTTTTCACCAGGACATGTTTTCTTTAAGAACAAACACTACATTTATGCCAAAGGTGGTATCCAGTGTGGCTCTTAACCAAACTATTCACTTGCCAACATTTTATCCAAATCCCCAGAATAAAGAGGAGAGACTTCTGCACTCATTGGACGTACAGTTATGCTTCTACTTGGACAAAACGAAAGCTTTCAGGAAAACTGAGCAATTGTTTGTAGCATATGCTGCAGGATCACAGGGAAAGGCTATTTCAAAACAGACCATTTCAAAGTGGATAGGACACTATCAGTTTCTGCTACACACAGCATGGAAAAACTGTACCTAGCAACATTAGGCCACATTCCACCAGGGCAACAGCCACTTCAACTGCCTACCTTAGAGGAGTACCTACCAAGGATATTTTGGAAGCTGCAACTTGGAGTTCAGTGCACACCTTTAACCAAGCATTACCACTTGCTTCTGTACTCTAAATCCAGAGCTGGCTTTGCCACTGCAGTACTGCAGGGCCTCATAGCCACCCCGAATCCTTTATAGATCCAGCCACCCAACCTCAGCTTTGGGATTCAACCCAAGTGTAATGACTGCAGCAGTGAATATACTCTAACATCTACATTTATTTTAGGTACAAAACTGTACTTTGCTAGCGGTCAGTTTTGTGCTAGATTTAATCAACGCGCTATAAAGCATCTGTTCGATTTTGCATTTCATTACTTTGGCCGAAGATTTAATTATATAATGCCGTCGCAACAGCCGACAACCAGAGTTTACAAAAAACACAAGGACAACGAAAAGGATAGGCATCTGAGGTCCAAAACCGACAAGGCCTCCGTTAGGCCAGTCGCCGGTTCTCAATGAGGTGCTTTTGCAGCCCCTGGCGACCGCTACCTCAGAGCCACAGGCTGCTTCCGACTCCCACGTGGAGCCGACTGGGCCTCTGGATACTCAAGGTATTGGACGCTCTGAAATCATTCCCTCAGATGGGTCCGGAGCTGCTGAGCAGGCATCTGCTTCTGATGGTGTCTTCAGACCTACACAGTTATGTTAAACCATTTTCAGCTTCAAAGAGACTAAAGCTGCTCTAAAGACAAACCAGTACAGCATTCTCCTACTCTGCTTCCATGCCTAAAAAACGGATTCTTAAAATGGCCGAAGACCTAATTACTATGATCGGGGGTTCCCATCCCCCTCCTGTAAGAGGCCTAGGCAAGAGACAGAATTTGTTTCTTCTGATCAGGTTTCTGTTTCCTCTGATTCCTTTTCTGAACAGGATTATTCTATTCCTCCCTATGAAGACTCTGATGCTGAAGAATCCATTCCTTCAGCCTCACCTCCTGAGGATTATTCTTTTGGGGAAACCCTGCATACAATGAGGGAGCATTTCCACTGGGAGAGCCAAGATTACTCTGAATCTAAGAAAAGGCTCTGAGACTTTCTGCTACTTCCTCAGCACAGGCCCCTTGGTATTCCACCTGTTCTAGACATTGTAGATTTTGTATAGAGTCCAGCCTGTCCACTGACTCTTTACCCCCTGCACCTACTAAGCCAGATAGATACTACAGGGTCCCAGATTCTCATAAATTCTTGTATAAAAACCCCACTGCTGACCCAGAAACTGTATCTCGGGGTCCCAAAGGGTCAAAGCTTCCACTGCAAAAAAAACCCTGTCCCCTCTGATAAGGATTCTAGGGCACTGGACAGATTGGGGGGGGGGGGTTACACTTCTGCTACCTTGGCTGTAAGGGCTTTAAATTGTCAGTTCCATATGCTTAAATATCGGCAATACTTAATGTCACTACTTAAACAGAAAATGTTGACAAATACTGAAGGTTCAGAGAACAAGGAAATGCAGGATTTATTGCATGCAGCTGAACAAGTTGGAAAGCATACTTTGCAATGTGGTTATGATTCACTGGAGGCCTCTTGCAGGGCCGCTGTTACAGGTTCTGTTATTAGAAGGCATGCTTGGTTAAAGGAACAGAATCTGCCTGATCATGTCAAAGCAAAGTTATTAGATGCCCCATTACAGCATGTTACTTTGGTGCTAAAGCAGAAGAGGTGTTGAAGAAAATGGAGGATAAAGCGAAATCCATGCAGAGTTAAGGATTTCTTACAGGTACAGCCACCCAGATTTAGCAGGAACTGGCCTTCTAAAAATTGGTCCTTTCCAGTGTCAGACCACAAAGTGGCAGATACAGACGTCCCAGAGGCAGATCTCAGCCCCAAGGCTCATACAGGCCTAAACAATGGGGGTGCTCGTACCTCCAAAAGCGGAGAAGACATATCACAACCTTACAGGAAACAGTCCCAGTGACTTGCGTCTGCCAGATCCAAGCACTTTTCTTTTGGCATCACCCTTAGGGGGAAAACTAGCACTTTTTTTCATCAAATTGGCAAATGGTTACCAAAGACAAATGGGTCTTGAACATAGTGTCCCAAGGCTACAGATTCCATTTTCACACCCTACCAAGGGCAAAAGGTATGCCAGACCTGCCACAAAATCAATGGGCAGAGGCACAAAAAAATTACAGCCCTCATGGACATGAGGGCCATACAACAAGTACCACAACAAGAGCAGGGGCAAGGATTTTACTCGAGACTTTTCTTAGTGCCCAGAAAGGACAGAACCTGAAGACCAATACTGGACTTGTCTATACTAAATAGGTTTCTGGAGGTTCCAAAATTCAAGGTGTTAAATCTACAGCAGCTACTGCCCATGCTGGGCAAGAAGGCTTGGTTCGTAACTTTGGATCTAAAAGAGGCATAACTGCATGTCCCAATCGGACAAACTTGCAGAAGATACCTCAGATTCATAGCTGGCTCAATGCACTACCAATTCTCTGCACTGCCCTTTGGCTTATCTACTGCGCCCAGGGTCTTCACAAAATGCCTGGTACCAGTAATTGCGTTTTGCAGACAAGAGGAATTCAAATGTATCCTTACTTGGACGACTGCCTTATTCAAGCAGAGAACAAAGACATTCTTCTAAAGTGTCTGGCATTTGTAAAAAGATTACTGATTTGCCTAAGGTACACAGTAAACGAAAAACTCAAAACTAGTACCCTCTCAAGAGATATTCCTGGGTGCAAGCTTAAATACAACTGCCCAGATGGCTCATCTCACGCCAGACAAAGAAAAGCAACTGACTTTTTACTTCAAAAAATTGGCAACAAAAACCCAGTTATCTGCAAGGAAAATCCTGCAGACCTTGGGTTTCATGGCATCCTGCATTCTACTAATTCCATATGCCAGACTGCATATGAGGAAACTAAATGGCATCTAAAAAGTGTTTAGTCTCAGCATTGCCACAGCCCAGAGACAGTAATTACCCGCATTCCCTGCCTGCAACAGGAGTTTCGATGGTGGGCAGAAGCCTGTCACCTCAACAAGGGTCTGCCATTCACTTTACCCACAGCCAGACACTGACAAACGGATGCATCAGATTAGGCCCCGGGGGCCCATATGGCAGGAAAATGTATTCAGGGCACATGGCCTGCAAGCCAGATGCATCTTCACATCAATCAAAATGAGATACTAGCTGTTCAGAATGCCCTGACAGCTTTCAAGAATCTACTTCATCCAGGACAGCTACTGACAGACAGACAATACTATGGTCATGTGGTACATAAGCAAGCAGGGAGGTACATATTCCTACCCCCTCTGCTGACGAGCAATGACCTTATGGGACACAGCATTGACTTATCAAGTTCACCTGCAAGCACAATTCCTGCCAGGAAAAACAAATACTGTTGCAGAAGAACTAAGCAGAAACCTCATGGATCCCCACAAGTGGAAACTGGATCCACAAGTCTTCAGCATGGTAACAAGGAAATGGGGATGCCCAGACATAGATCTTTGCCTCCCCTCACAACTGCCAATTAGCGATTTTGCACAAGGATTTATCACAAACAAGCATGTTGAGTGGACGCCCTATCCTTCAGCTGGAAAAATCTTAACAGTATATGTCTGTCCTCCACTGCCTCTCCTTCCCAGGGTACTCCTAAAGGTCAGACAAGAGAAGCCAAAAATGGTACTTATCGCACCAGACTGGCCACGCCAGCACTGGTGCCCAATCTTAAAGAGCTTGTGTCAAGGTCCAGCATGGATATTTCCTCATACTTCTCACTTGCTGACCCAAGAAAACAGTCCAATCCTGCACAGCCAACTCGGGACCTTAAATCTGGCAGCATGGCAGATAATGTAGCCATTCAGAACACTCCTATTTCAAAAGCTATTATGGATGTTATCTTGGCGGCCAGGAGGCCCAGTACCAGAAAATCTTATGCAAAAGAAATGGAAGAGATTCTGTGCTTGGAACCAGGAACAAGGCATTGATACGCATGTACCAAATCACTCAGATTTTACAAGTCCTAACTGAAATGCTGGACAAAGGCCTTTCTTTTTCATCAATTAAGATTCATGCTTTTGCCATTTCAGCCCATTACAATACGGAACCACCTATCTTTTATCATCCTTTAAGGCAGTACCTCAGAGGGGCCAAAAACATCAGGCCTCCAAGGAGAGCACCAATTCCAGCATGGGGACCTCAATTATGTCTTCGAAAAACTCACTGCCTCCTTTTGAGCCAGCCTCAACAGCGGATATAAAATTCTTATCCTGGAAAGCAGCTCTGCTCCTAGCAATAACCTCTGCAAGAAGAGTCTGAGTTACAAGCACTCATGGCAGTGGAACCTTTTATCATTTTTCATCCAGACAGACAAAACCAACATTTATGCCTAAGGTGGTGTCCAGTGGCCCTCAGCCAAACCATTCACTTGCCTACCTTTTATCCAAACCCACAGAACAAGGGTGAGAAAATTCTGCATTCTTTGGACCTGCACAGACAGCTATGCTTCTACTTGGACAGAACTAAAGCTTTCAGAAAGACTGAGCAACATTTAGTGTCGTATGCTACAGGATCACAAGGAAAGGCTATCTCAAAACAGACTTTCTAAATGGATAGGCCATTGCATCCGTTTCTGCTATTCTCAGCATGGCAAATCGGTGCCTAAGGGCATTATGCCTCATTCTACCAGAGCAGCAGCCACTTCACCCTCCTTCCTCAGAGGGAGTACCAACCAAAGACATTTTAGAGGCTGCAACTTGGAGTTCATTGACACTTTTACAAAGCACTACCACTTACCTCTCTATTCTAAATCCAGAGCAGGCTTTGCCACTGCAGTTCTGCAGGGCCTCATAGCATCTCCTAATCCTATTTAGCCTAGCCACTCATCCTCAGCTTTGGGATTCAACCCAAGAGTCATGACTGCAACAGTGAAACACGAACATAGTACAGTTGTGTACCTACCATAAATATAGATGTTAGTGTATTCACTGTTGCAGTCCATGTTACCCTCCCACCATCCCCCTTTCTTTTGCTGGTGTTTCTGTACTTATCTAGTCTATACAACCTATGTGGTGTATTTGCTTGTAGTAAAGTTAGTTTTTTTACTGCATGTATGTTTATTGGCATAATATATTTAGCCTACCCTTTTGGAGGCACCTGACATCTGGGGCAAGAAAAACTGAAGAAAATGGCGTTGGCTGCATCTTTTATACTCCTGGCGCACTGACGTCAGGGAAGAGGCAACAGTAACCGACGCCGGACCAGGACTTTGGAATTCAGGCTGACTGCAGGTAGCCTGCCAGCAGGATAACCAGAGTAATGACTGCAACAGTGAATACACTCTAACATCTACATTTATGGTAGGTACACAACTGTACTTCTCTACGTGTGATTTTTTTGTTTTCCTGCCTTTTCCTTTTTTTATTTATTCGTACCTTTGGTACAGGTTACTCCCTTACTTCTGTGATCGTTTCTACTACCATCATTGGTGTTCCTTTCCCTACCCCTGTTAACCTTTGGGTATACTTTAATTGCTATAATTGGTAACGCAAAATGAAAAACTTTTCTCCTTGTGTGTGTGGGTATATATTGTACAGCTAATTGACAGGGTTTTTCACTAGATTATATATTGTAGATTGTAGACTTTCTAATATGGAAGATAAGAAAGGAGTGACAGGTTTCATAGTGTGAAATTCGGCAGGAAGATGCCTAACTGTGATGGAAATCTTTCCTGCGTCTGTTGCTAGGAGTACCACAAACATTCATCCTCCTCCGTGCGAGCTCTGTAAGGACTTCATTGCCCACACCTTACTGGAGCGCAAAAATAAGTTTGATATTAAAGGGTCTTAAGGCCTTTGAGAAAGAGGTTTTTTTTTTATCTGAGGTGGAAGTCTTCAGCCTGTCCTAAAAGAATCAGAGGAGTCTGTACCATCTTCTCCTCAATCTCTGGAAATGAAATCTACTAAGGCCCAGGTTCATATGGAACATAAACCAAAACGGGCAAAATTGACTTCTGCACTGATCTTGGCAACAAAGCCTAAAACGCCATCCTCGTTAATGGAACCAGTAATGACTTCCACACCTACAGTACTGTCCACTTCCTCTGTACCACAGACTTTTTCTGCACCAAAAATACTTCACTTCAATGCAGGTCACAACCCTTCCTCCAACACAGCCTTTTGATCTTCCAATCACTGTTCTGAATGTAGGGATTCTAGCTCGGACTAGGTATTCCCCATCTGTCGATAAGTTTCTTGGACAACAATTACGTCAAGAAGCCATGAGAGTTTGGCAATGGAAAATATCTTCCAGCCGCTATTTGATAGCAGTGCGCATTCCTGGGGATTCCAACGTGATTGTGGACAAACTGAGCAGATGCATTCTCCTGCCTCACGAGTTGTCCCTCAAACCTGTCGTAGCGGTGGAGATTTTCCGTTGCTGGGGTCAGCCTTGCTGCGATCTATTCGCATCTCCCACCAACCACAAGTGCAGCAGCTATTCCACCCTAATCTCTCCTCGGGATACTTGGTTCACTGACCGTAGACTCTGCATCCAGCTTCAGGATTGCTGTCACATCCACAAGGATTAGTCCATCGAAAGTATCGAGCCCCAAGCTGACAGCTTTGTTCCTCCACTTCCAGTAATTGCCAGGCAGAATAACCTATCTTCCTGTGTACGAAAGCTTCTTCTGGCTTCCCAGAAACCATCTACCAGGAAAATTTATCTTGGCAAATAGAATAGATTCATGTTTTGGTCTCTTGAAAAAGGACTAGACCCCTTTTCTGCCTCGATTAGTTCAGTTTGAGTACTTATCAAGCCTACTCCATTCAGGAGCTTCAGCTTCTATTCGCATCCACTTAACAACTGTCTCAGACTTTCACAATGGTTTCCAAGATGACTCTTTAATATCTCACTGCCTCTGTAAAACTTTCTTGAAGAGGATCTCACACATTAAACCGCCCTTCAAAGAGCCGATAGAGCCTTGGAATTTAACACTGGTCTTGCAAACTTTGTCTCTTCCTCCTTTTGGGCCTGCTGCCACTTGAAATATGAAATTTTTGTCTTGGAAAACTTTATTCTTTGAAGCAATTACCTCAGCGAGAAGAATATCAATTAAAGCTTTGTGCATGTAATGCCCTTGCATAGTTTTCCACAAAGAGTGTCACTTCAAACTAACCCATCTTTTCTACCCAAAGTTGTCTTGGAATGGAGTATTAATCAATCCATTGACCTGTCAGGTTTCTTCCCAAATTTTTCTAATAAAGGAGAATATTGATTTGAAGTTGTCAAGTTGGTTCTATCTCGCTGTTCATTCTTTACTGATGGGTTCGGAGCTGATCTTCTGCTCCAACTGTCAACTGCAAAAGCTCGAGGCCTTCAGCCAGCTTGAGGCCAACTCCCTATCCCATGATGCACCCTGATCTTCCCTCAGATCTCATTTGCCACTGCAACTTGATCAGAAGATCTGAAGTAGTTACCCACAAGATATCTGATCCGTCCTGGATACGAGCCGGCAACTTTCCAAGCTAGAGATCCGAGCTCCAAGCTCCTCTCCCTTACCCATAATACTCTGCTACCTCTCCAGTCCTCAGATCTTGTTTGTCGCAGCTTCTATAAGGATGAGTGACTAGCTCTTGGGTAAAATTGCTCTAAATATTTCGTGTGTGTGTGTGATCACTTGGACTAGTTTCATTTTTAGTGTATTCCCCTTATCTGTGTGTGCTTCTGTTAGTCATGGCCTAAGGCCATTTTTTCCAAATGCTCAGAATGGTCATAAGCTGTCCTCAGCCAATGGCCACACTCACAGCGTTCTTTGCCTGGGGGTTGCTAGAGACTGAGAAAGGCATAAGAGCCACAAGCGGTGGGCCAACTCAGCCCCGCCGGCTAAGCAGCTCTGTTCCCCCTTGAAGGTCCCAGAGTCTTCCCCCTCTGTTCCATTCCCCACGTTTCTCGCCGGAGTCTCGGCTACCTGCAAGGTCGTCCAGGCGACCTTCCTGGCCAGCCTCTGCGGCCTCTTCTAGGTCTACATAGAGCCTTTCCGATGCAGACATGTACCGGATGATGCGTCGCTTCATTCAGGCCCAGATGCAGATGGGGAGTGCTCTTGCCCACCCCCCCCCCCCCACCTTCCCCGGGGAGGAGTTCGGCTCCATTCTTTGCCCCCATTGCTCCTTCTCTGATCTATTATCAGGTTTCGGAGTCGTCTGATCCGAGTAGCCGGGGAGTCTGTGCAGATAGTAATCGCTACTTCGGCCTTATGCTAAAGTTTATCTGGTCCTTTTTTGCATCAGAGCTTTGGATCCGCAGGGGTAAGTGTGTCTTTGGCTCTGCGGTCAGAGCACACTTCTCTTTTGGGTCCAATCGTTTTGGTGCTGATCCACAAGTCTGGTCCGAGGGGGCTGCTCTCTGATCCCATTGAGAGTGGATGTTCTTCATCTCACATTGCTGCAGTCCTTACACTTGGGGGTAGTCCGCTGTCCTCGGTCGGCCCGAATATCAAAGTATAAGGCTGACGTCGGTCAAGGCGCATTTGACTGACATCAGGACGTCAGGGTACAAATGCGCATGACCGACGTCATATCCTCAGTCTTTTTTGCCGCATGGTCCGATGCAGAAGCAGTATTGCAAGTGCCGGTTGGCGTTCTGAAATTTTTCGATTTCGGAGTTTCAGACAGAGTCAAAGTTGGCTAAGTACCCCGTTGGGGAATATTTTAGTTTTTTCTTGCCTCAGTGGTTTACGGGATGTCAGAAAAGGTGAATAATTGTATTTCTTGTGGGAAACAGATACCGCATAGAGACTATCATACTTTGTGTATTCCTTGTTTAGGGCCTGAGCACGACGTTGTTGGGTGTCGCTCTTGTGCTAGATTCAATAAGCGCACTATTAAGAGGAGATTAGATTGTGCCAGGTTGGTCTTCGGGAAGCGGTGCAATTATAAAATGCCGTCGGATGCTCCGGCCGCTTCTTCAAGAAGTGCAAGGACAAAGCAGTTAAGCCTAGGCTTGAAGAACCGTCCGTCGGACGCCGGTTCTTTAGAGGTGTCGGTGGAGCGGGGTTCCACGGAGGTTTCTTTGGGATCCCAGGGAGAGACCTTGTTATTGCAGGATGTGGCCTCTCAGGAGGCAGGTCAGGGTGATGGGGCTTCTCAGGTTACTATACTCCCCTCCCTGCCTAGGGTGGTTAGGCCCTCTCCTTCTGTTTCCAAGGCTTCTCCCAGAGGCAGGCCAGGTTTAGCTTCAGTTGGTGTCACCCCTAGTTCTTCAGGAACTGTGCCCAAGAAGCATATGCTTAAAATGGCAGAAGATTTGATTACCTTGATTAGGGGTTCTTTGCCCCCTCCTGATAAGAGACCTAGGGTGGAGCCTGAGCTAGGGAGTTTTGAGCAGGCTTCGATGTTTCAGAGTCTTGACTGAAGACTTGCAGGAGTACTCTCCTTATTCTGATTCTGATGTGGATGATTCTACTCCTTCTGCTTCCCCTCCTGAGGATTTTTCTTTTTCAGAAACTCTTCATTCCATGAGGGAGCATTTTAAGTGGGAAGGTCAGGACTTCTCTGATTCCAGGAAAAGGCTTAGGGAATTTTTGTTTTTACCCCAGCATAGGCCTTTGGCTATACCTCCTGTTTTGGACGTAGTGGAAGATATTTTTACAGAAGCTTCTCTTAATCCTGATTCTCTGCCTCCTGCTCCTGTTAAACCGGACAGGTATTACAGGGTGCCTGAAGCTCATAAGTATCTTTTTAAGAGTCCTAGGGCAGACCCAGAAACTGTTAGCCAGGGGCCTAAAGGTGTTAAGGCTTCTGTTGTCAAGAATCCGGTTCCTGCAGATAGAGGCCAGGGCCTTGGATAGATGGGGAAAGAAAGTTTATACTTCTTCCACTCTAGCTATGAGGGCTTTGAATTGCCAGTTTCACATGTTGAAATATCAAAACTATCTCCTTTCACAATTGAAGTCTAAGGTTGATGCTCTGGCGGAAGGTATTGATTGTAAAGAGTTACAAGATTTAGTACATGTTTCTGAACAGGTGGGTAAGCATTCTTTGCAATGTGGTTTTGATGCTGTACAGGCCTCGTCTAGGGTGGCTGCCACTGGGTCAGTTCTTCGCAGGCACGCCTGGCTGAGGGATCAAAATTTATCTGACCATGTTAAAACAAGGATTTTAGATGCTCCTTTACAATCTGATGTGTTTGGTTCTCCTGTTGAGGCAGTTTTAAAGAAAATGGAAGACAAGGCTAAGTCTATGCAGACTGTTAAAGATTTTTTGCAGGTTCAGCCTCCAAAGTTTAGTAGAAATTGTCCTACTAAGGGGTGGACGTATCCTTCTTATGATTCCCAGTCTAGGGGTAGATCTAGACGTGGCAGGGGCAGAGGTCAGGGCTCTTTCAGGCCTAGAACAGGGAGTTCTCCTGCACAGTCTTCGGGTGAGGGCAGGGGTCAGTCCTTTCGTAAACAGACCCAATGACCTACCTTTTCAGCTGCCAGAGCCTTCTCGTCTGGCAGCACCTTTGGGAGGAAGGTTGGCACTTTTCAAAGAAAATTGGAGTTTAATTACCCAAGACAGATGGGTATTGGATATCATACACCACGGTTACAGGTTTTATTTCCATACCTTGCCTCCTTTCAAAGGCATGCCAGACGTTCCTCCTCAACAAAGAATAGAGGCTCACAAGCAAATTTCTCTGTTACTCCAAATAGGGGCCATACAGCCGGTCCCTATGCCAGAAGTGGGCCTAGGATTTTATTCTCGCCTGTTCCTAGTACCAAAGAAGGGGAACACGTGGAGACCAATTTTGGATTTATCTATACTCAACACTTATCTGGACATTCCCAAGTTCAAAATGTTGACGTTACAACAGCTTTTACCTCTGCTGGGCAAAGATCACTGGATGGTAACTTTGGATCTCAAGGAGGCTTACCTTCATGTTCCTATCAGACTAAGTTGCAGGAAGTATCTGCGTTTTCGAGCTGGGACTTCTCACTATCAGTTCTCTGCATTGCCCTTTGGCTTATCTACTGCGCCCAGAGTGTTCACGAAAGTTCTGGCTCCAGTGATAGCTTTCTTCAGGCTAAAAGGAATACAGATCTATCCTTATTTGGACGATTGCCTGATTCTGGCTCAAGGAAGGGCCGAGCTTCTTCATCATTTGGAATATGTGATAGCAGTGCTAAGATGCCTGGGGTATTCTGTGAACGAAATAAAGTCCAGTCTAGTACCCTCTCAGGACATGTGCTTTCTGGGTGTAAGACTGAATACAGCATCCCAGATGGCCTTTTTGACCCCGGACAAACAAAAGAATCTTTCCCTTTACTTCCATCTACTATCTCATCAGTCCGGGCTGACTGCAAGGACAGTCCTTCAAGCCTTAGGGTTCATGGCATCTTGTATTCTGGTGCTTCCCAATGCCAAACTGCATATGAGGAAGCTGCAATGGTATCTCAAAAATGTATGGACACAGCACTGCCAGGATCTGGACACTGCCATTCAAATAATACCTTGCATTCAAAAGGAATTTTTGTGGTGGGCTCAGGAATGTCACCTAAACAAGGGACTCTCTGTGACCCGGCCAGAGGCGAGTCAGATTTTAACGACAGATGCCTCAGACAAAGCTTGGGGAGCTCATCTAAATGGAAAGTGGATACAAGACAGGTGGCCTGCCAGACTACAACATCTACATATCAACTTGAAGGAGATGTTAGCAGTCCAGTTTGCATTAATAGCTTTCAAGGATTTACTTCTTCCAGGGCAGGTGTTGATTCTAACAGACAACACAACTGTCATGTGGTACATCAACAAGCAAGGAGGAACTCATTCTTATCCTCTATGCAGGCAAGCAATGATTTTGTGGGAGACTGCTCTGTTTACAGCTCAATCTTCAGGCAAGGTTTCTGCCGGGAGCACAGAACTCCTTAGCAGATGTGTTGAGCAGACGAATTATGGATCCCCACGAGTGGAAATTGGATCCTCATGTATTTCAGAAATTGACAGTGTCATGGGGAACTCCAGACATAGATCTGTTCGCTTCTCCACTAAACCATCAGCTGCCTAAGTTTTGCATGAAAAGGTTTCATCCCACAGCTTGGAGAGTGGACGCTCTTTCTTTCAATTGGAACAATCTTCATGTGTATGCCTTTCCACCTCTGCCTCTCCTCCCAAAGGTACTTCTGAAGGTCAGACAGGACAAGCCAAGGATGATTTTAATAGCTCCAGATTGGCCTCGACAGCACTGGTACCCATTACTGAGAAGTCTGGTACGGAAGCCTCCATGGCCTTTGCCTTCGATTCCACACCTGTTGTCTCAGGAGGACAGTCATTTGCTCAATGTCAAACTTCACTCTCTTCACCTAACAGCCTGGCATATTCTGTTTTGAACCATAGTGGGTCTCAACTTCCACAGCAAGTTTTGAATGTTATTTTGGAAGCCAGAAGGCCTAGTACAAGGAAAGTGTACGCAGATAAATGGAAGAGATTTTTATTTTGGAGTGCAGCAAAGGATTTTGATGTTTCTGAGCCTAATTTAAGTGTGGCTCTTCAGTATCTTACTGAGTTACTGGACAAAGGTTTGTCCTTCTCTTCTATTAAGGTTCATGCTGCAGCAATTTCAGCTCACTATGACTGTGACCCACCATTGTTTTCTCATCCTTTGTTCAACAATTTCTTAGAGGGGCAAAGAATATAAGACCCCCACGTACAGCTCCTACTCCTGCTTGGGATCTCAATTTTGTGTTGGAGAAACTCACTCTACAACCTTTTGAGCCTGCAGCTACTACTGAGTTGAAATATTTATCATGGAAGACTGCTTTTTTGTTAGCCATTACCTCTGCAAGAAGGGTTTCTGAATTGCAGGCCCTTATGGCGGTTGAGCCTTTCTTAATTTTCCATAAGGATAGGGTATCTTTACGTACTAATTCTTCCTTTATGCCTAAAGTGGTTTCTAGTGTGGCTTTAAACCAAACTATTCATTTGCCTACTTTTTATGCAAATCCCCAAAATAAAGGGGAAAAGATTTTGCACACTTTAGATGTACACAGGCAGTTGCGATATTATTTGGACAGAACTAAAGGGTTCAGGCAGTCTCAGCAGTTATTTGTTTCTTTTGCTTTGAGTTCTCAGGGCAAGCCTGTGTCAAAACAAACTATTCCAAAGTGGATTGGGTTTTGCATTGCTTTCTGTTAATCCCATCATGGCAAGGAGATTCCAGCTGGGATTAGGCCTCATTCCACTAGGGCTACTGCCACTTCGACAGCTGTTTTTCAGGGGGGTGGCAACTAAGGATATTTTGGAGGCAGCTACTTGGAGTTCAGTGCATACTTTCTCTAGGCATTATCACCTTCCACTTTACTCTAAATCTAGGGCTGGTTTTGCCACTGCTATTTTGCAGGGCATTTTGGCAGCTCCTGCTTCTTTATAGTTTTGCCATCCTCCCTTACCTCTGCTTTGGGATTCTACCCAAGTGTAAGGACTGCAGCAATGTGAGATGAAGAACATAGTACAGTTTTGTACCTACCATAAATGTAGATGTTCGAAGATCCACATTGCTGCAGTCCAATTTACCCTCCCTCCTTCCCCTCTGTGGTTAGAGGCGGTTGTGTGGGTTGGGTTGTCAATATGGGGTATACTGTATATATTGTACATATTTTTAGTGCAAGGGTGGTTGGTTGGTTGTTTGCTGTCTTTTGGTTTTGACCTTTCTTTTTAGGGTCTTCTGACATCTGGGGCAAGAAAAGACTGAGGATATGACGTCGGTCATGCGCATTTGTACCCTGACGTTCTGATGTCAGTCAAATGCGCCTTGACCGACGTCAGCCTTATACTTTGATATTCGGGCCGACCGAGGACAGCGGACTACCCAAGTGTAAGGACTGCAGCAATGTGGATCTTCGAACATCTACATTTATGGTAGGTACAAAACTGTACTTTCTAAGCTGTTTGGCAAGACTGTCCACGATATGCTGCTCCAGTGAGAGAAAGACTGGAAGACGCTGTCTGCTGTCGAAATCCGCTTCTCTGGTCCTCAAAGGTCCTTTTCCAGGAACCAGAGAGGACAAAAGATGTTCCAGAAGTCTCAGCAGTCCCGTTCTGCTCCGGACCCTTTGTCCTTCAGAGGCAGGTGAGGAAAAGGTGGACGCTGGCCCTGAGGCAGAGGGGGGCCAGAGAATTTTGGGTCGTGGGAACCCTTCTACCGACCCACGCAGCAACCCTGAGGGGTTGCCCGACTGCTGCTCTCTCGAGGCAGTCAGGGGGGCATTTCTCGGAACATCCAGCACATTGCGAGTCCATCACTACAGATCTCTGGATGCTCCGAATAATATCCAGAGGTTACTGTATCCCCTTCCTAAATCTTCCCCCTTGGTTGAGGCGCCTGCCTGATGTTCGACCCAGTCAGAGGGAGGCGGTGCCTTCAGAAATAAAGAAGCTGCTAGGGAAAAAGACCAAGCACGTCCCCCCAGGACAGTCTGGGTCGGGCAGGCGGCGCCTTCAGAAATAAAGAAGCTGCTAGGGAAAAAGACGAAGCACGTCCCCCCAGGACAGTCTGGGTCGGGCAATTACTCCAGGTTCTTTTTGGTGCCAAAAAAGATGGGGGACTTGAGACCAATTCTAGACCTGTCTACGTTGAACCTGTTCATTGCCAAGGAGAAATTCCGGAAGGGCACTCCAGTCTATTCTCCCCCTTCTGCAGGAGAACGACTGGATGTGCTCCATAGACCTCAAGGTTGCATACTACCACATTATCATAGACAGGTGATCCAGGAGGTTTCTCAGCTTTCGATTAGGGGCCAGTCATTATCAGTTCAGGGTCCTCCCTTTTGCCCTCATCACAGCCGCCAGGGTGTTCACCAAGGTCATGGCAGTTGTAACGGCCCACCTGAGACTTCAGGGAATACAGGTCTTTTCGTACCTGGACGACTGGCTCCTCTCTGCTCCCACCAGGCATCTACTATGCTCAGCCAGGGATTGCTTCTTACTCTTGGCCCGTCAGTTGGATCACAAATTACAAAAAATAGTCACTTCAGCCTGTTCAGGTCCTGGATTTCATAGGGGCCAGAATAGACGCACTTCATTCCAAGGCCTTTTTGACAGCAGGCAGGCTCCGCAGTTTATCTCTCCATGTATTAGCACTTCTACAATCTCCAGCCCCACCAGCGGAATTAGTCCTGAGAACCCTAGGGTCCATGACAGCTGCTATCAACCTTTCACCCCTAGCCCGCTTGAACATGAGGGTTCTTTAATGGACCTTACAGGTCCAGTCGTCAATCCTTTGACATCCGTTGGACTCAGATTCCCCTCAACAGAGTTTGCAGGGACTCCCTACTTGGGTGGCTCCATTCCCAAGAACTTCGGGAAGGGCGACAGTTTTTGATACCTCAACCCCAAGCCACGGTGACCACGATGCTTCTCGCCTGGGGTGGGGCATTGCATAGGCAGAACTGTCCAAGGCACGTGGACTCGGAGACCATTCTGCATATCAGTGTTCTGGAGATGAGGGCGGTGCTTCTAGCGTTGTAGGCTCTCCATGCTCTTCTTCCTCCGGAGACTGTTGCAATTCAGACAGACATGTCTGTGGTCTGGTACATCAACAAACGGGTGGGCCAGGTCTTGCCCTCTTTGCCCATGAGAGTTTGGGCGATATCCACCAATAGTTTTCTGCTAGCAACACACATTCCGGGTCGGTCCAACATTTTAGCGGACAAGCTGAGTCTAACTTTCCTCTCGCCTTACGAGTGGTCTCTGAACCCCTTAGTAGCGAAATAGATCTTCCTCTGATGGGGTCAACCTTGCTGCGATCTCTTTGCATCGCCTTCGAACGCGAAGTGCAGCGAGTTTTTCACTAATTCCCCTGCTGGGGGAGAGCCCCAGAGACGCTCCACCGGTCCTCTCCCGTTAATGACAAAATTCTTGCAGAAAGCTTGTTGGTTGGGGAGCAAACTGATCCTCATAGCCCCATTCTGGCCTTGTCAAACCTGGTTCCTGTACCTACAGTCTCACCTCATAGCTCCTCCCTTGGATCCCTTTCTGGATCTGATTTCTCATCCTTCGGGATTGAAAACCCCGAATCTGAACTACCTCAAGCTCACGGCTTGGTTGATCCAGTTCCTTTAGTGGCAAGGACTCACGGTATCTTGTCCGCTGTTAAATCCATCCTGGTGGTGGCGCGTAAGCCTTCTACGAGGAAGGTCTACAACAGTAAATGGAAAAGTTTTTCCATTTGGACCCGACATAGGGATTTTGGACCCTTTTACACTTCCCATTCCAGCAGTACTTTAATTTCTATCTCACATTTTCCATCAAGGGGCCAGTTCATCTACTGTGAAGGTTCAAATGGTGGCCATTTCCCACTTCCACATCGGAGACTATCTTGGGCCCTTGGCTTCCACTAAGGTCTGTAAGACTTAAAGGGCACCTGTCTTCTAAGACGATCTGTCAAGAATGCGGTTCCTGCATGGGACCTAACCTTAGTTCTTCAGGCTCTAACTGGTCCACCTTTTGAGCCTGCAGCTTCTGTTGACTTAAAGTTCTTATCTTGGAAAACTGCCTTCTTAATTGCTATTACCTCAGCTAGAAGGGTATCTGAACTTCAGGCCCTTTGTACTAAACCCCCCCGTATCTTGTCTTCCATAAGGACAGCACATCTCTCAGGACTAATCTTTCTTACCTAAAGTGGCTTCAGAGGCCATTATCAACCAATCCATTAATTTTAGTTTTCTTCCCGAACTATCGGAACAAAGGGGAGTACAGACTGCATTAATTTAATGTGCATAGACAATTGTGCTTTTACTTGCATAGGACGGCTGCCTCTTGCAAATCGGAGCAGCTTTTTGTTTAGTTTGCTAAGCCATCCTTGGGTAAACCAGTAACGAAGGTGATTAGCTAGATGGATATCCCACTGCATCTTGCTTGCGTACAAAGTTTATGGTCGCCCGGAAGCCCTTTGGTGTTCATGCTCACTCTACTTGTTCTATGGCTACCTCTGACTCGTTTTAGTCAAGAGGTCAATTGGATGACATCTGTTCTGCGGTTACTTGGGCTTCTTCTCATAGCTTTATTTCGCATTATAAACTAGATCTGATATCCAGAGGGAGGGCAGCCTTTGGCTCTGCAATGCTCAGGAATATTCTTCCTTGAGGACCTCCCAAGTTTTTGGTAGCTGGGGGACTCTGTCCCACAGCTTGCTGATCAAATAAAGTTAACTACTTCAGATTAAGTTATGTACTCACCATAACGTTCCATCTGAGTAAGTAACTTTTTTGTCAGCAACAGACCCCCCCTCCTTCCCCCTAATCTGTTTTTTACCTGAATGATGGAATGTTTTAGTTCTGTTAGGAATCAGGTCAGGATGTTCAGGTATTGATGTTCTTGTATAGTCCGCGTCCCCAGCCGAATACGAAATTATATAAAGGGGCGTCGGATGGCGCGCGCCTTAGACTGGCGTCTGTCAGAGGAGTACTAATCTCGCGCCGACCCATATCAGTCTCCTCAGTCTTTTTGCATGCCGCAACAATTTTGCGGTTAGCGGTTTTGCTCTACGTTTTTTAGTTTTGAGATTTCGAGCGAGGAAACAGAGTTGGCTAAGTACCCGTTGGGAACATTTTGGTTTTCTTGCCCTCAGTATTTACGGGATGTCAGAAAAGTGAATAACTGTATTTCTTGTGGGAAGCAGATAACGCAGGGGGATATTTGTGTATACCTTGTTTGAGGCCTGAAACGCGGCGTTGTTGGTTGCGTTCTTGTGTGCTTAACAACAACGCACTTATAAGAGGGAGCTGGGTGATTAGAGTTGGTGTTAAAGTTGTAATTATAATATAATATGCGTCGGATGCTCCAGCTCCGGCGAGCGCAGAGGCAAAAGGACAAAACCTAGGGTTGATGAATCTTTAGAAAACTCAGTGGGAGCCAGAGGTTTGCCAGGTTTTCCATGAGTCTCAGGCAGAAACTTTATTGTTACAGGATGTGCCCTCCTCCTCTAGGGCAGGGCTGGGGGGAGGGGGGTAACTAGGTAACTCTCTCTTCCTCTCTTGGGTAGGTAGTTAGGGCCTCTCCTTCTGTTGCCAAAGCTTCCTTAGGCCAAGTTCAGCTTTGGGGGCTTTCTCCATTCATTTCCTCTGCTCCTAAAAACATAGAATTAAACAAAAAATGGCTGAAGATTTGATTACTATGATTAGAGGTTCTATGCCCCGCCTGTAGAGGCCTAGGGTGGAACAGTTTGAACAGTGTTCACAGACTTCAAGTCTTCTGTGGAGACTTACAGGAGTATCCTACTTATTCTGATTTCTGATGTGATGATTCCCTCCTACAGCTTCTCCTGAGGATTTTTTTTTTCAGACCAGACTCTCCAGAGGGGAGGGAGAGCACTTGCACCAGGATTACTCTGATTCCAGGAAAAGGGGATTAAAGGCTTAGGTTTACCCCACTTACCCCACCCAGCATAGGCCTTGTGTGTTCCCTCTGTGGTGGAGGATGTTTTGCAGAGGGCTCCCTGAACCCTGACCTTGCCTCCTGCAAATATCAAAATTATCTCCTTTCACAATTGAAATCTAAGGTGATTTGGCGGAAGCGGAAGGTATTGAGAAGTTGCTGGATTTGGTTCAAGCATTCTTTGCAGTGGTTTTTTGATGCTGTACAGGCCTCCTCGAGGGTGGCTGCTACTAGTTCTGTTCAACCACATGTGCTGGTTGAAGGATCAGGCAGGGGTCAGTCCTTTCACAAGCCACCCACAGACCTCTGCCTTTCAGCTGCCAGTGATTCTCGTCTGGCAGCACAATGCCCCTTTCAAAGGCATGCAGCGTTCCCTCTCCCACACAAAGAAAAGGCTCACAGCAAGCAGATGGGGGCCATCAGCCCAGTCCCTGTATCAGAAAGGGCTTAGGATTTTATTCGCCTGTTCCCAAACCAAAGAAAAGGAACACGTGGGAGACCAATGGATTTATCTTGTGGTGGGCTCAGGATGTCACCTAAACAAGGGACTCTCTGACCAGAGCCCAGAGGTGAGAGTTTATTAACGACAGATGCACGCATCATGCTTGGGAGCGGAGACTGCGTTAAGCTTGCAACTAACTCTTCAGGCAGAGGGTTTGCCAGAAACTTCTGTCTTTCAGTTGGAAAAACCTTCATGTCTATGCTTTCCACCTCTGCCTCTCTTCTTCCAAGGTACTGTTAAAGGTCAAGACAGACGAGGAAAGGATTGATTTTATATTAGTAGGTGGCCTCGGCAACACTGGTATCCACTACTACTACGGTCAAAAGCCTCCATGGCCTTTACCTCCTGATTCTCTTCCTCATCTGTTATCTCAGAAGGATGGTCAATGTGTCAAGCTTCAAAGCTTTCATCTAACTGGCCACTGGCATTCTGAAGCACTGCACAGCGGTGTAGCACAGCAACAAGTTCAACATGTGATTATAGAGGGATTATGGAAATTACCAGGCAGGTGTGCATGAAAAATGGAAGATTATTTTTGGAGTACAACGAAATTTTTTTTAATTTGGGCTAACAGAGTGTGGATTTGAGGTGTATAAATTCAATATCATTACTGAATATTTGGACTTCTCTTCCATTAAGATTCATGCTGCAGCAATTTCAGCTCACTATGATTGTGACCACCTTTGTTTTTTTCCCTTTGTTTCAAGCAGTTTCTTTAGAGGGGCAAAATATAAGACCCCCCACCACCCTCCCTGCTCCTACTCCTGCTTTTTTGTTCAATTTTACTGAAACTTACTTTGAGCCCTTTGAGCCTGCTGCTGCCTGAGCTTGCTGTAAACTATTACTTGTCATGGAAGACTGGCTTTTACTCTTGGCTTACAAAAAAGCAAGGAAGGGTGCCTGTGTATGGCAGTAGAGCCCTTTTTTTCCATAAGAGGCCAATTTGGATTTAATTTTAAATCCCTTCCTTATGCCTAAGGTGGTTTCTAGTGCCTTATGAAAAAACTATTTTTTTGCCTACTTTTTAAACCAGACCTAAAAATAAAGGACTTTTTATGCACAAACATGCACACAGGAGATTTTTTCAGGACTTATTAAAAGCAGGACTAAGGTTTATATTGTTAAGCAAGAAAAGTTTTTTTTTTGGTTTTTTGGCACATTCAGCAGCCTGTGTTTGAGCAAAACAAACTATTTGGATTGGCTTTTGCATTGCATTTTTTTGTTACATCCATGGCAAGGAGATTCAGCTGGGATTTAGGCCCTCATTCCAGGGCTACTGCGCCACTTCAAGCACTAAGAAGGTGGCAACTAAGGAGGATATTTTGGAAGCAGCTACTTGGAGTTCAGTGCATCTTTCTCTAAACATTATCATCCTATCTACTCCTAGTCACTCTAAGGCTTGGGCTGCCACAGCTGTTTTATGTTGTGTTACTTCTTTATAATAGTTTAGCCTCCCTTACCTCTTCCCTCCAGCCTAATAGTCAGAACTGCTGCAATGGAAAGGCGCACCAATAACAGTTTGTACAGCAAGTAAATGTAGAAACCATAGGTGCATGTTCTTCTTCCCCATGTTCCCCTCTCTGCATCCTCCTTCTTGTGTAGGTGAGTTTACATGTAGGGTTTTTTGTATGAGTATATTTTTATTTACATGTTTTGGTGCAGGTTTTTTTTTTTTTGTCTTTTTGGGGTTTCTGACATCTGGGGGAAGAAAGAAAAGAGGCGTGATATGATCATGCGTGGTATGTACCCTGGCATTACGACGCCAGCGTCAGTCTAAATGACGCCAGCCAACCTTCGGTATTCTCTGGACTGGGCCTTGGCGGACTATGCGGTACCCAATAGTCAGGACTGCAGCAATGGAATCCTATCTACATTTATCTACATGGTACACTTTCTGTATGTTGTCTTATAATTGGGCAAACTCTATCTGAGGACTGGAGGGAGGCAGCAGGGTATTATGGGTAAGGGGGAGGAGCTTGGAGCTCGGATCTCTAGCTTGGAAAGCTGCTGGCTGGGATCCAGGACAGATCCGAAACCCACAGGTTGCTGACAAAGTTAGCTACTCAGATGGAACGTTACGGTGAGTACATAACTTCTTTTTCACCAACTCTGGCCAGTGAATAACATTTCTTTGCATATCATAGCTTTCGTTTAAGTAAAAATTTAATAATTTAGCATTAATAAAGTAAGATGCAATTGTAGCCCTTTACCCAAGGGGTACAAGTAATTTCTGTGTGCGCTTTAATTGCGTGAATTATTTTTTGCTGTTGTGGAAGATGTCACACCAGTAAAGAGCCAAGTCTGGCTTCAAGAAGTGCCCTAGATGTGAGCAAAAGATCTCTAGAACTGATGGACATATTACATTTTTATTGCTTGGGGGTGAGGTTCACCTGCAAGAAAGCTGCTCTATATGCCACTCCTTCAGCTCGAGTGTTGCATGAGAGGAAGAGAAAGTTGATGGGCAAAGGTCTGCTTAAATCATCATTTCAGGAATTGTTTGATAAAGCAGACAAACTTGACTGAACCAACTAGATCTCCATATACATCGAAGTCAGCTTCCAGTAAAGCATCGACATTGGTTCCACAGCCTTCGGAACGGACTGTCATTACGGTTAGGAGCCAGTCCCACCACCTTGGAGCCAGTATTGCCAACCTTAGTCTCGTATTCTACAATCTGTGGCCTTGTCACATTCCTCACTGGCCTCAAGTAGACTGTCCTGATGGGGATGTGGACCATATGGTGAAGTACCTACAGATACCGGCGCTAGCAGAAATTTTATCTGCAACGACCCAGATGGCTTCGGAGCCGATCTTGGTTCCTCCTACATCTTTTCCTCCTCAAACTCTCATGGATGTTTTGGAGCCAGAGAATGCGGAACTGATCGTGGACCCTTCAGGTCTGACACCTTCTCCATGGTTTTTGGCCCAGACTGCTCTGATACCCTCTGCGCTGACCGAGAAATCTTTAGGCCGACACTAGTAGAGTCCAGTGAGGACAGTCGGATCGACTTGGTGTCAACTTTACCTCTTGTGACTTTGGTTTGAGTGAGCTCTGCCCTGACCTCTGGCTGAGCCCTCTGTACTGGCACAGACTATTTCCATTGCTTCGTAGAGTCCGAGGTTGTCTTGTCTGGACCGCAGGGCCTTCTAAGCTATGAGGAGTTTTTTGTCCACCCCAACAACCACTCCCATCAGTTTGAGCAGCTCCCTCCCTGAAAGCACTGGCATTTGCCTATTCATCACATGCTCCTTTGAAGCATAGAGATTCTGAGCCTTGGGAAGCTCCATTGGATGAGCCATGTTCTTCAGAGATCTCTCCTGAAGCCCTCATGGAAGAAGTGCCTAGAAAGAGACCCTACAAGAAGAAGCATCTGGACTCCCCACAGGAGTCCATCACTTTGAACACTAACTTGGATGAGTCAGAATGGTCCCCACGGTCCACCTCAGAAGATACCTCCTTTGCAGTTATCTTAGAGATTCTTGCACAGAGGGATGGCTGGAAATCCCTGAACCCTTCTGATGAGTCAGACATTTGTGCTTCACTGTTTCAGTGATCACATTTGGGTTATCTGTCTGCAGGCAGCCCTTGGCCAGCCTGAATACCAGAGTTTTTGGATTTCTGTGTTGGATGCTGTCGCTGCTTCCATGACATCAGAGGTACAAAACATGCAGCCAATGCCATTACATCAGTCTCTTGCTGTGCGGTGCCCGAAGCAGTTAATGCCAGTCAGCAGACTCCTGAAATTTTTGTTTGAGTTTCAGACTGGACGTCTTCAAAAAGAGAAGTACCCTGTTGGGGATCCTTTTTTTCTTGTTCTAAAGAATGTCAGAAAAAATTAACCGTAGTCTTGCCTGTGGAAAGCAAATACCTTTTGTAGAGATTTTCATTCTTACTGCGTCACCTGTTTAGGCCCAGACCACTACATCCCTCGCTGTCGGTATTGTGCTTGTCCAACACCTGAACTATTAGTCATCGGGCTATTTTTTTTGCTAAATTCTATCGTTCTCTATCTCCGTACTCTGAAATGGCTTTAAGCCATCCGGCTACCAATCTTCCGAAAAAAATGTAAGGATAAAGGCAGACCGCATAGGTCCAAAACTGCTGACACTTCTGTTAAGCTAGTAGCCAGTTTGCTGGTACTCTGTCGCTTTCACAGCTGCTGATAACTGCTACTACAGATTCGCAGGCCTCTACCATTTGGTGTCCAGTATGCCAAGATATGCTTAGACTATGGAACCTGTGGATGTCTCTGCCTTGGATGGGTCTTGAGCCACTGCACTGGCTTCTAAAGGTGTATTCAGGCCTTCGGATTTTATTATTAAACCGATGACTTCGTTCCAAGCTAAGAATACTGAATTCCTGAGACCTAAAGCTCGCACTATGCCTAGAAAACTGACTATGAAACCGCATCAGGCCCATATGCCTCAAAAGCAAATTAGAATTGCTAAAGACCTTATTACCTTGATTAGGGGAAGCCAGCCTTCCCCCTTTAAGAGACCTAGAACGGATTTTCTTTGATTTTTCTAGGTAATCTGATATTTGTGTTCCTTCCAACTACCAGGATTTACAGTTATCTACTTATGAGGATTCTGATGCAGAGGATTCCTTTCCTTCTGCTTCCCCTCCAGATGATTTTTTTTTTTTGGTGAAACTTGGCATTTCCACTGAGAAAGCCAGGACTATTCTGAATCCAAAAAGAGACTTTGGGAATTTTTTACTCCTGCCTCAACACAGGTCTCTAGCTATCCTTCCTGTTTTGGAGATTGGAGATTGTTTTCTTGGGATCCAGCCTTAACCTGGATACTTTGCCTCCAGCTCCCAGAAAACATGACTGGTACTGTAGAGTACCTGATTCTCTCAAATTCCTTTTCAAGAATCTTTCTGCGGATCCAGAGACCATTTCCCAAGGTCCAAAAGGCATTAAGGCTACTACTGCCAAAAATCCTACTCCTCCTGACAGGGTTTCTAGGGCTTTAGACAGATGGGGTAAAAAGGTATACAACTCTGACTCTCTGGCCATTAGGGCTTTAAATAGCCAGTTTCATATGTTAAAATAGCAGTATATTATGGGTGTAATAAAACAGAAAATTATTCCTGACTCCGCAGAACACAGATTTACAAGAGTTGATGCATTCTGCTAACCAGGTTGGTAAACTTACTTTGCAGTGTGGTTTTGATGCTTTAGAAGCGCCTTACAGGGCTGCTGTCACTGGGTCTGTACTTGGAAAGCATGCTTGGCTTAAGTAAAACTTGCCAGATCATGTTAAAGCTAAATTATTGGATGCAGCCTTAAACCAAGACCGCCTTTTTGGTAACAAAGCTGAAGTCCTCAAAAGGATGGAGAAAAAGTTTAAGTCTGCAAACTTAGATTTCTTATAAGTACAGCCTCCTAGATTCAGTAGGCATTGTCATTCAAAGAACTTCCAGTCCCTTCCAGGCCTTCTCAGTCCAAACCCAGGATCAGCAGACAATCAAGACTTCAGTCTCACGCTATGCACAGATCTAAGCAGTGAAGGGCTCCCAGTTAAAAAGCAGGGAGTAGTGAGCCACCTCTTATGGAAAAATGGCACAACGACTTTCCTTAACTCTTCCAAGCCCTGCTCAACTACTTGCTCCCTTAGGAGGAAAGCTTGCCCTGCATGCTAAAACCTGGGAAGTCCTTACCTGGGACAAATGGATTTTAAACAGTTTCCCTAATATACAGATTCCACTTACACACACACTCCCAACCCCAAGTGGATGGCCAGACCTCCGCCTAAATCAGTGGGCGGAGGCTCAAGAACACGTGCTCTCTTCTCTGTATCAGGGCTATTCAACCTGTCCCAGCAGAACAAAGGGGACAAGGTTTTTATTAGACTGTTCCTGGTTTCCATAAAAGAAAAACTCCTTGCGTCCTATCTGTTCTCAACACCTTTCTGGTGGCTCCAAAATTCAAAATGCTAACTCAACAGCTTCTTCCTATGTTAACCAAGGATGCCTGGCTGGCAACCCTAGACGCTTACCTGCACATCCCAATAAGGGAATTCTGCAGGCAATACCCATGTTTCATGGCGGGCTCCATGCACCATCTGTTCTCTGCACTTCCCTTTGGCTTATCTACTGCACCCAGGGTATTCACAAAGTGCCTAGCTCCCGCCATTGCATTTTGCAGGCAGAGAAATCAGATTTGTCCATACTTGGACAATTGCCTGATTCAGGCAGAAAGTCAGGACTTGCTATTACAACACCTGGCATTTGTAAATAAACTTCTAATCTCACTGGAGTACACAATCAATGAGAAGAAATCACACTCTATTACCCTGCCAACAGATTGTATTCCTGGGAGCAAGCTTGAACACCACGTCCCAGATGGCATTCCTCACTCCGGCATAACAACTTTATTTGACAACCTACTTCAACCGACTGATCACAAAAACCCATCTATCTGCAAGGAAAAGCCTGCAAGCCCTGAAGTTCATGGCCTCTTGCATTTTGTTAATTCCACATGCAAGACTGCAAATGAGAGAACTTCAATGGTGTCTAAAAAGTCTTGTTAACTTTCTTGGTACCTGGAAACTGATTCCGAGCATTCCTCGTCTAAGGGTAGAGTTCGTTTTGATGGGCAGAGGCCTACCACGATAAGGGAGTCCCTTTCACTCTACTCCCTGCCTTCCAAACCCTAACAAATGCATCAGACTATGCATGGGGGGCTCACATGGCAGGGCAGTGCATTCAGGGCAAATGGAACCCAAAACAGATGCATTGCATATCCATTAAAAAGAAATGTTAGCTGTACAGAAGGCTTTGACAGCCTTCAAAGACCTTACTCTTCCAGGACAACTACTGGCAAATCCAGACAACACGACAGTTATGTTACCCATTCCTACCCACTCTGCAGATTAGCCATGGCTCTGTGGGACACTGCCTTGAGCTACCAAGTGAACCTGCAAGCTCAATTCTTGCCAGGCAAACTAAATTCACTGGCAGACAACTTGAGCAGAAATCTCATGGACCCACACGAATGGAAACTGGAACCCAAAATATTCAAGCTCTTGAACAAATGGAGGACACCAGAGGTAGACATGTTTGCCTCCCCTCAGGACTGCCAATTGAACAAATTCTGCACCAGAACTCCTCAGTCAATCTTGGAAAGTGAATGCCCTGTCCTTTACCTGGGAAAGCCTCTCAATTTCTGTCTTTCCCCCTCTTCCTCTCCTCTTGAATGTTCTACTAAAGATCAAACATTACAATCCAAAGACAATCCTGATTGCCCCAGACAGGCCACGCCAGCACTGATGCCCCCTTTTACGCAGTTTGACAGTGCTGCAACCATGGCACCTGCCTCAGACCCCTTCCCTGCTGTCTCAGCAGGAGGGCCAGATTCTGCACCCTCTGCTTCAAACCCTGAACCTTGCAGCCTGGCTAATTCCCTGAGCTCACCTGTAATAACCCTTCGTAAGCATTGCTGGATGTTATTCTTGAGGCAAGGAGGCTTAGTACTAGAAAATACTAATCAGAAAAGTGGAAAAAGCTACTATTCTTGTAGCCAGGCTCAGGGGATGGGCACAGTGGTGCCCACCTTACCTCATATTCTAGACTATTTAACAGAAATGCTCCACAAACGCCTAGCTTGCTCTTCAGTTAAGATTCATGCCTCTGCCATTTCAGCACATTATAGTACTGTGCCCACCCCTCTTCTCTCATCCCCTGCTAAAACAATTCCTTGGGGGGGCCAAAAAGTTAAGACTACCTAGGAGAGATCGCATTTCATCCTGGGGCATTAAATTTGTATTGGTACCCCCCCCCCTTTTGAACCAGCTGCTACAGCAGATTTGAAATTCCTTTCTTGGAAAACTGCCTTACTTCTAGCCGTCACTTCTGCAAGAAGAGTGAACTGCAGGCCCTCATAGCAGTGGAACAATTCATGGTCTTCCATGTGGACAGGGTTTCCCTCAGGACCAATCCATCCTTTATGCCCAACGTGGTGTTTACTGTGGCTTTAAACCAGTCCATTCATTTGCCTACTTTTTCCCCTAATCCTCAAAATAAGGGGGAAAGATGCTGCATATTCTGGATGTGCACAGACAGCTTAGTTTCTATTTGAACAGAACGAAGTCTGTCAGAAATTCTTGACCAGCTGTTAGCTTTGCTGCAAGGGAAGAGGGGAAGGCCATTTCAAAGCATCCAATTTCAAAATGGATACTCCATTGCACCCATTTCTGCTACAAGCACCATGGAAAACCTACCCCACAGGGGATAAGATCACATTCCACCAGGGCTGTATCTTACCTGTATGGCATTTCTCAGAGGAGTGCCTACCAGGGACATCCTGGAAGCTGCTACCTGGAGCTCTGTGCATACTTTCACCAAGCATTGCCAATTGCCTATCTTTTTTTTCTAAATCCAGAGCTGGATTTGCCACAGTAGTCTTGCAAGGCCTGATTGCAAGCTCTAATGCTCTCTAACTGCCTCCACCCTGCCTTGGCTTTGGGAATTTACCCAAATGCGATGACTGCAACAGTGAAACATGAACATAGTACAGTTGTGTACACTTAATGTAGATGGAGTGTATTCACTGTTGCAGTCCTGGTTACTCTCCAGCCCCCTTACTTCTCTTGGCTCTACCTTTCGTTCTTGTTTGGCATATATTACATAGTGTGTTTGCTTTTTGCTGGGGCTGTACCATACCATACAATTGCTTCTTATTGTGGGGGCACCTGACATCTGGGGAAAGAAATCTGATGTAATTGCATTGGCTGCATGTTTTATACCCCTGTCTAGCTGAAGTAATTGAAGTGACAGCAGCATCTGACGTAGAAATCTGAAGATTCTGGTATTCAGGCCGGCTGAGCGCTACCTGCAGGCAGATGACCCAAATGTGATGACTGCAACAGTGAATACACTCTAAACTCTACATTTATGATAAATGTACACAACTGTACTTTACCTTGAAGGCTTTCAGATCTCAACAGTCCACCTCTTGGGTGTCTCCACCCTTGGATGAATTGCTGGAATTACTCACTCTAAGGGTGTGGGAGACCCAGACACCACAGAGCTTGTCCCTAGGAGGCCCAACAAATTTATTACCAGCCCAGAAGACTGACTTTACCTAACCAAAGGAGTACCAGTTGATGCTGTGGTGGCGGCAGCCACCAAGGAGGAGTTAACGGAGACTTCATCCTTCTAATAGGGAATCTAGGATTATGGACGGATACGGGAAGCATATGTTCAGTTCAGCTGCCTTCATTCCTCGATTGCTGAACTACCTCACACATTTTACTAGGTTACAAAGGGATCTCCTGAATGAGGTAGGAGATGCCCTACAGGGTTCAGTAGCTGCTCCAAAAAAGAAAACTGGAAACACTCAAACAACAAATGTTTAATTCAAGTTCGCAAGTAAACAATTTCACCTTCAAGGCTTCTTCAGGTGAAATAACATACCATCAAACAACATAACTTAAATACAATTTAAAAAGTCACGACTCTAATTACATCTTCTGATGCAGCATATTTAAATAAGGCTTTAAAGTAAAACTGTCATTAAGACCAGGTGGTACAAATGCTCTCATCCATCTTATCTCTTCATTTTCTCTAAAGTTTTATATTCCCACCCTGCAATGGTCTAAATTACTTTAAAACCATAAACTTAACTATGGTTATCACCTTACTCTATAATGTGTTTACGAAGAGCATTTGTAACTACTCTTTATATCACTGAGATGACAGGCTATACGCTCTTTAAATTTCCTGTTTGTCATACCCACATAAAAAGCATCACAGATTTCACACTTGGCTAAGTGTAATAAATTGCTTGTGTTGCAGTTCCCATATGCATGTAAAACAAGCTGTCTGTCATGGGATGTGTAATGCTCATCTCTGAGCATATGCTTGCAGTAAACACAATTCCAGTTTTTCAATGTACCTGGTTTCACATTTCCTACCTTAAATAATTCATTGGCATGCTCCTTATAACTTCTATTTCAAAGTGTTCTTCCTTTTGTACCTGAAAGCTGGTGGATCCCCGACTATTACCTTTTAATGCCA